>NW_025978234.1:1525-6601 GCF_021869965.1 Rhincodon typus | reverse complement strand
CTCTCTCTCTCTGTCTTTCCCCTCGGGGTGGGGGTGTCTCTCTGACACTTGCCTTCGGAGCCGCTCCTTCCTTGTCCCCCTCTCCGGGTTTGCGCAGCCGCAGTCGTCGCGCCAGCAACAAAAGCGTCACCTGGCAACCGCTGCCATAGTGACGGCTGACGTCAGGGGCCGGCCTGTCAGCACCATCCAATAGTAGAGGTGGGGCGGGGTTTATTTGCAGAAAGCGGGAGTTTTGAACCTGATTCTTAAAGGGACCGCGCAGCGCGGACACAGACCCTTCGGCCCAACTCGTCCATGTCGACCAAGCTTCCCAAACGCAGCTAGTCCCATTTGCCTGCGTATGGCCCAAATCCCTCTAAACCTTTCTTATTTAATGTATCTGTCCAAATGTCTTTTAAATGTTGTAACTATGCTTGCATCTACCACTTCCTCTGGCCATTCATTCCATATACGAACCACCCTTTGTGTGATGCCCCTCAGCCTATTGCTAGCCACACAATACTGTGGGGGACAAAGTTTGTGAACGAACGATATTCCCAAGTCAGGCTGGGAGTGAGTGGCTGGGCTGGGAACGTGCAGCTC
This sequence comes from Rhincodon typus, assembly GCF_021869965.1. Classification (NCBI taxonomy): domain Eukaryota; kingdom Metazoa; phylum Chordata; class Chondrichthyes; order Orectolobiformes; family Rhincodontidae; genus Rhincodon; species Rhincodon typus. The sequence goes on along the minus strand of NW_025978234.1, from coordinate 6,019 downwards.
CTGGCATTCCTATATATCTGCTGCCCTTGTCCTTCAAGATGGTAGTGGTTGTGGATTTGGGCAGTATTGTAGAAAGCTCCTTGGTAATTTTCTGAAGTGTAATCTTTCAAATGCTGTTCTACTGTGTCAGCGGTGGAGGGGCTGAATGTTTGTGGGTGCAGTGCCAATTAAGCAGGCTGCTTAGATCTTGATGGTGTTGAGCTTCTTGAGGCTGTTGAAGCTGCACACATATAGGCAAGTGGGGAGTATTTCATTACACTCTGAACTTGTGCCTTGTACGTTGCTTTCAGGAGTCAAAAGGTGAGTTAGTACAGGATTCCACACCTCTGACCTGTTCTTATGGCCGCTGTATTCGCATTAGCTAGAAGTCGAGGCAATCTGCATTTGTATTGGTCCCTACCACAAGGTCTAATTGCCCAGGGTTACACTTCCATCCATCAGCACCTTGAATTGATAAATGTTGGATTCTTAGACTCCAGACTTAACTCTCCACTGACTACCCTCTAATTCTACAACCTCCAAATATCTGCTGCTGATGTCCAAATTTCCACCAAGTTCATGTCACTCATTCTTGTCCCTGCTCTCAACCCACCAACATTTTGATGGTAATATTCTCACCCTTGAGTTTAAAACCTCAAGGTTTTCCATTTTACTCCCTGTAATCTCCTTCATTTCAGATTGCAAAGAACAATTTTCCATTACTAAACTCTAAGATCAATTGGCAGGTCACAAGCTGACACAGTCACTTTATGTTTTAACTGTTGAAAGTATTAGCAGCTGTCAGGTATCAGACATTGTGAGCAGAAAAACAATTGGTCTTCTCTTTTTCTCAGGTTTGCTGAACAGAATCCAACTCCATTTCACACTTGGATTGAATTGTTACAACATTCGATTAAGTTTTGAAATTAATTTTGATTGGTAAATGACAATTGGAGCTAGAGGTAAAAAAAGTTCAGATTCATTTCATTAAAAAAATAACTTCCACATCAATTATAAACACATCTTGACATGTTACCAACTCACAAATCCTCATCTGTGCTGAGTTAGCTGCTCAGAGTCAGATCATGATTGGGATCTATCTGGAGATTTCATGGTCCTGTGGCTGTCTGAGGGGAATGTTAGTAATATATTTATTACACACACATTGTGTCATATTGAATTTATCTAAATTTATCTATTACAACATAAATTTGTGGAACATTTGGATTGAGCTCTCCATTGTGTTTCATTGTATTTATTGAGCTCACTTTATTCTGTGTTGTGGTATTTTGAATCATTACATGTCAAGTGTTATTGAATCATCTTTATCTCAATTATTTTACATTACATTATGTTCCACAGAATTCTGACACAAACACGAACCATTCTGTCCAATTAGTCTGTGCTAGTGTTTAGACTCCATACTCTAATGACCTCTGCCCATCCTGCCCTTATCACTCTAGATCTCCTTCATTGTTGAAGAATTAGACATCCCTTTCTGCTTTCTGCTCCAACAACTCCATGTGACTGCAGATTTCACATTCTCACCACTGTCTGTGTAAAGAATTTCCTCCAAAATTGTTTATTTCATAGCTTAGTGATGATCATATGTTTATACTGTCTCTTTCTAGACTCATCCGCTATCGGAGACAATCCCACCTTGTAGAACCCCTTCTTAACTTTAAATACATTACAACATTAAAAGGCATCTGGATGGGTATATGAATAGGAAGGGCTTGGAAGGAAATGGGCCAAATGCTGGCAAATGGGACTAGATTAATGTAGAATATCTGGTTGGCATAGACGGGTTGAACTGAAGGGTCTGTTTCCATGCTGTATATCTCTATGGCTATATGACATCCATCAAAGTCTCAATCAGTCTATTTGTAGTTGCAAAGAATCAAAAGGCTTTTTCTGCCACTGTTGTAATGTTCCTATTTCTGGATGAGGAGACCTGGCTACAAATCTGACCTGCTCCAGAGGTGTGACATAACATCTCTGAGCAGCTTATTGTGGCTTTCTTTACCCTCTCTGATCTGTTATCATCCTGTAAATGTGTTCTATACTTTCTCCAGTGTTTCAAAATCCTTCTTTGCATTATCGAGTCCAAATCCAAGAGTGGTCTAAACTGTTTTTATCTAATATTGTCTTCACTGCATTTTGCTTATTTACCCTTTTAAGGCAGTGGTCAGGCACAAAAACACACATTCACTGATGTACATACAAAAAGCCTTGCAAGCCAATGCAGTGTATTGTATTAGAGATAGTAGGAACTGCAGATGCTGGAGAATCTGAGATAACAAGGTGTAGAGCTGGATGAACACAGCATGTGTGGACAGGGACCCTGGGGGTAGAAATGGAATGCCTCTGGGGCGGGGTGTGGGGTGGGGAAGATGTTGGGACAGAAATCCTGGGACTGGAGTGGGGAAGAAATAACCCCGGGGGAAGTGAATGATTGTGGGGTATCGAGACCCCAGAGGGAGAGGGGCATTGACAGTCGGGAGGAGGTGGTGAAGCGAGGACTGAACTGACCCTGGGGTGGAGCAGGGCGCTGACACTGTGGAGAGGAGTGGGGGAGTGGCTGGGCACAGACCCAGGGTGCAGTGGGTGAGGGTCCAGACACTGGGATGGGAGAGAGTGGGAGTCAAAACTGGGCTTGATCACCTGTGATGGGGTGGAGAGAGAGCCAGGGAGCCTGGAGGTGGTGGGGGACTGGGTGATGGTTACACCGCGCACCCCCCACCCCCCCACCCCCACCAGGTGGAGATGTGGAGGATGAGTGGGGGAGAAGACAGAGGGGTTTGGAACAAGGCATGTGGTGGGGATCATTGTCAGAGGAGGATGAGAAAGGGGCAGCTGTATGGGTCTGAATTTGATCTGTGCGGTTGCAGTGATGAATCATTGTTCTTTTTCAGTTGGGGTCACAGGTGGAAATGAAATTTGTATCACATTTCCAACTGAGTATGTGAAAACACAGTTACAGCTTGATGACCGAGCAAATCTTCCACATTATAAAGCATTGGTAAAGTGTACAGGTTTTTTTTGCTGCGAGGAAACTGACCCTACTGTTATAAAGGGAATATAAAGACTCCGCTGTTGCCCCATACTAAAATGGCATTGAGAATCACTCTTGCACTGTACCATGAGAACTCTAAAGGGCACCTGTGTGACCAGAGGCTCCACCCAAACAGATACCTAGCTACATGCTGACTGTGATTCCTTATTCTTTAGGGTTATAGGGAAACAATATGGCGCAACCAGTTAAAATTCCCAACATTGATCAATCTAGAGTCATGTTACCTTGCATACCTTATGCCAGGAGATTGTGGATCCCCCTCTGTGATCCCTACTCAGGCACATCCTGACCTGCGCTACACTGTCTGAGGGGAGCACTAGGGGTGCAGAATCCAACCACCCATTCATGTTCCTGTAACTAACCCTAGCAGTGAGCCAGGCAAATGTACGTGCATCTGTAAGGAACGATTGGCCTTGGGAGGCAGGGGTTTTTCCTTCATAAAACTGGGAGCTGAGCTCCAGCTACTGACTGTTTGCTCCCTTGGAAGGTGACTGTATCCAAGTGACCATTTGGGATCCTGGTCCTAAAGGAGTTTACTGAGGCCTCAGCTCCCTGCTGTATGGTTCCATTCCAAAATCAGCTGTCAGATTGGAGATTGAAGCATCAGTCCAAGATGGAAAATAAAGGCCAGAAAAGGAACAGGATAAAAAAAGGAGCAAGTTTAGGGATAAATTTTTCGGAATGAGAATAGCCTTTATTGTCATGTGCACTTGAATGAGTGCGGTGAAAAGTTTGTAATGTCGCCTTGCAGTGCAATCTTAGGCACAGAGGACCTGGGTACAGATACTGTTGAGTGTGGTTACAGAGTTTAAAAAAAATGGATTAGCATGGGAACCGTTGAAAACGTCCCGAATGATAATAAGTGACAATAAGACCAGAAATTAGGCCAATCGGCCCATCGAGCCTGCTCTGCCATTCAATCATGGCTGATCAGTTCCTCAACCCCATTCTCCCACTTTCTCCCCGTAACCCTTGATCCCCTTGACAATCAAGAACCTATCTATCTCAGTCTTAAATGTACTCAATGACCTGGCCTCCACAGCCTTCTGTGGCAGTGAATTCCATAGATTCACCACTCTCTGGCTGAAGAAGTTTCTCCTTATCTCCATTCTAAAAGGTCTTCCCTGTACTCTAAGGCTGTCGGGTCCTAGTCTCTCCTACCAATGGAAGTATCTTCCCAACATTCACACTCTCCGGGCCATTCAGTATTCCATAAGTTTCAATTAGATTCCCCCTAATTAACAATAAATATTTAAGTTCCAGTCCGTGCCCACCGACCCCAGAGCATGGGGCGATGCTGCCTCCACGTGCCACCCCATCCAGGACTCGCTCCGCCACCAATCTGGGAATCGGCCCATTTGCTCCAGTGCTACACTGGGCCTGTTCACTCAGTCTGCCACGGGACTCAGCCTGTTCACCCCATTCCCCTGTGGGCCTGG
>NW_025978234.1:0-1515 GCF_021869965.1 Rhincodon typus | reverse complement strand
GGCCTGGCCTGTGCTCGCTCTGCCACGGGACTCAGCCTGTTCACCCCGGTCCCCCGTGGGCCTGGCCTGTGCTCGCTCTGCCACGGGACTCAGCCTGTGCTCCCTCTGCTCCTTAACTCCAGTGTCCAGGTGGGGCAGAAGTCACAGGGGGTTGGAGGGGGGAAGAAAAGAAAAGATACGAAGAGGAGAAAAATGAAAGAAAGGGGAAAGGGACTGGCGAGCAGACGAGCTCCAACTGCACAAATGATAAGTCTGTTTTATGAAGAATATCAGGTGTTTTCCAGCAGTATATCTGCTGTGTAATGATCTGCTTCAACACACTCCAGGCTGTTCTCCAGGGTGAATAGCACAGCTTTCTGTTCTGTAGACCATTCAGCCCCTCTGCTGATCAATAAGATTGTCACTGGCCTGACAATGGACTCACCACAACTTTCCTACTAGTTGTCCCTCACCACCTCAAAAATCTCTATTGCATTGAGCTTTGTAATTAGTGTCAGAAACTGTTCTAATGAGGATGCAAAATTTGGCTGAACTTTCCAGACATACCCCAATTTTCTTCCCTCTCCCTACACAGTTTCTTTCCCCCTATGTTTTCCTCACTCTCTCATCCAGTTTATTTTACACCTCTCCTTCCCATTTGCCTTTCTTGCTCACGTCTCCATTCCCTCCGTCTCTCTCTCCTCCCTCGTGTATGAATTCGCCCTTCTCTCTCTCCTCGGTTGCCTATGAATTCCTCTTTCTCTCTCTCCTCTGTTGCCTACAAATTCCCTTGTCCCTTTCCCCCCTCTACCTGGTCAAATTCCATCATTGTTGTAAATATTGCAGTGACTGTGTTTGCCCTCACCTTTGACAGAATGATAACCCATAGCTGACCGAGAGCAGAGTGTCCAATCACAGCCCTCCAACTATAATCAGGACTAATGTCTGATACAGGTGACCAGATGGTGGTGAGGGACAGGGTGACGGTTACCCCCTCCCCGGTGAGTGGGGGAGAAGACAGAGGGGTTTGGGACAAGGCATGTGATGGGGATTATTGGCAGAGAGGATGAGAAAGGGGCGGCTGTGTGTTGGTTGGTGTGGGTCTGAGTTTGATCTGTGCGTTTGCAGTGATGAATCATTGTTCTTGTCCAGGTGGGATTGAAACTTGTGTCACATTTCCAACCTGAAAATGACTTGCCTTGGAATGTTCTGGAATTGTGTCACAGGGAAAATACAGCCAGGTGGCAGTGTCAAAAAGCTGAGTAAATTTGACTTTGGTTCAAAGTCAGTTTGAGTGGTGACAGAAGGGTAGGAGCTGGGTAGTCAGGAAAGTGGAGGTTGATGTGGAAGGTGGGGGTGCTGGAAGGAAGTTCTTTACACATTCACAGGAGTAGCCCTTCAACTGGTTTGTGTCTGGAGTCACATGTAGGCCAGACTGGTTGATTTCCTTCCCTAAAAGGAACCTGCTGGATGTTTTTACAACAATGATAGTTACATAGTCACCATTACTAAGACAACAAGGTGCAGAGCTGGATG
>NW_025978233.1:0-6602 GCF_021869965.1 Rhincodon typus | reverse complement strand
CAGTGAGGTGATGGGGGACAATCTTGGGACAGACTGAAGAAATTTGGCTCTGATGAGGAGATGTATCAGACTTGAAATGTTTCCTCTGCATTTCCTTCTCTCTCCACACATGTTGCCAGACCTTCTCAGTTTCTCTTAGTTTTAAATCTCCAGCATCCACATTGCTTTGCTTTCACTCATGGGAAAACGTGTCTCATTAATATCTCTTACGGATGGAAATCTCTCAGGGTTATCCAGATTGACATGTATGTGACTCCACACTCACTGCAAGGAGTTTGACTCTTAACTACGTCTGAAATGGCCAAGCAAGCTAAAACAGTACGATATGATGAAGTGGTGGATGCAGGTTAAATTACAAAGATTAAAAGACATTTGGATGCAAATATGAATTGGAACGGTTTGGAGGGATATAGGCCAGGAGCTTGCAGGTCGGATGAGTTCAGTTTGGGATAATGCTTGGCATGAACTAGTTGCACCGAAGGGTCTGTTTCCGTACTACATGACTCTATAACTGTGTCTTACACTCGGAGGTTCGGTCAACAAACGTTTGTCTTGTCCAGGGCAGATGCATGCATATCCCTGGAAGTATTAAAAACACCACGAGTCCATGAGGCCAAATAAACAGAACTACGGGTAGGCATACAACTCTTCATCCACCTCTGCTGTAATGAACTGCACAACACACACACACACACACACACACACACACACACACACACAGATACAATTTAATGTTCACCTCCCCCTGCTCGATCATGAAATAACCACAATCATAGACGAACAATCTCACTTTCACCTGCCTCAGCTGGGTACAATAATAATCCTCCTGTTTCTATCTGTGGCTTTGTGACCTTGTTACCACATGGTCAGGAAAAATCCCCAGATATTCTCCAGGTCACAAGTCAGTTTCTTCATTTTACACTGGCCTTTCAACTACAGTAGGCATCAATTCCACCTGTGATCCAGTTATATTATTCCCAAGGATTAACTGTATTTCCTGAATCAAGAATTTCTCCATCACTCCGATCACCACTTCATAAATTTCTCTATTACTCCCATTACCACTTCCTCACATTTTATCAGACACTCCAACCTCAAATTATACAACGAAGCAAAACTCTTCTCACCATGAATTCCACATATTCCCACTTTTTATGGCAATACGCCTCCTGAACTACATTTCTCTTGACTGTTGACTTGATCCCGTATCTCTTAAAATCTTAATTTCTTTACCCACTCCCTCCTGCCATACGTCAGTGTGCCTTAAACACTCACGGAAATGCTTGAAAGAGATCTGGCACTTAATTTTCAACCAATCCCTCACCATGTTGTTCATTCTTTTGCAGGTTTTTAGATTCCACTGTTCTTTTTGTTGCCACTCCTTCAATATTCCTGGCTTATTTTGTTTTCCCACATTCATCTGCCCAGTACATTTTCTAAACCAATAACACTGTGACTACATGCGGGCTACTTTATCACAGTGAGAATGCCTGAGACTTTGAATTTGTCTTTCACCCTCATGGGTTTCCTTTTTACCCCACGTAAACTATCTTTATTATCTTCAGTGAGATCTCCTTTTCCCTTACCACCTGAGGATTTCTCTTTTCCCCAGTTTCTATCCCTCACAGATTGAAATTGATGCCAGAAGCCAATATTTGTTTTATGAACCAACCCATAACCATCAGCCATTTCAGCTGCTAATCTCACAGTTTTAACTCTCTCCTCTTCCACATGAGTTCTCACTACCTCAGGAAGTGAATGTTTGAACTCCTCCAAAATAATTGTCATTCCCGGAGCATCATACGTTTGATCTATTTTTAATACCCTTACCCACCCATAATAATTAATTTGTTTGATCCTTTCAAAATCTTTGTACATTCATATAGGTTCCCCTCTTAGATTCCAAAAACATTTCCTGTAGGTTTCTGAAAGTAGCTCAGATACACTTAGGACGGCAATTATCACCTCATTACTCTCCCCAGATACCTCCTCTGTTAATGATGCAAATACCTCACCAGCTCTTACTGCCAACTTTGTTTGAGTCAACAAATCCAAATAATCGCTCACCCTGTCCATCGCTCTCATAATCTCATACACCTCAATTATGTACCCCCTGAGTCTTTTCTGCTCTAAAGAAAACAATTGAAGAAATGTTAACTTTACTGCTCCTCTGATGCTGCCTGGCCTGTTGTGTTCCTCCAGCTCCACACTGTCTTATCTCTGACTCCAGCATCTGCAGTTCTTACTAGCTCCAAGCCTATCTAGTCTCTCCCAAAACCTCAATTTCTCCATCCCAGGCAACATCCTGGTGCCCCTCCTCTGTACCCCGTCTAGTACTATCACAACCTTCCTGTAGTGCAGTGACCAGAACTGCACACACTACTCCAGCTGTGGTCTGACCAGTGCTCTGTACAACTCCAACATTACCTCCTTGCTCTTATACTCTATGCCACGCCTGATGAAAGCAAGTCTTCCATATGCCCTCTTAACTCTTCTCTTCACATGCTCTGTTGACTTCAGGGATCTATAAATAATTACTCCAAGATCCGTCTGTTCCCCGAGGCTACCCAGTGTCCTGCCATTCATTAAATATTACCTCCTCCTGTTTCTTTTTTCCAAAATACATCACCTCCTATTTATCAGGGTTAAATATAATCTGTCACTGATCTGACCAACACATTATATCTTCCTGTAACCTATGAACGTGTTCTTCCCCATGAGCCATTCTACCAACCTTGGTGTTGTCTGCAAATTCACATACAATTCCCGTCCATAAAATTTTCATTTATATTATTTATGTATGTAGCAAACAGTAAGGGCCCCAGTAATGATCCTTGTGGTACACAGCTGAATATCGACCTCCAGGCACTCAACAACCTTGTACCTCTACCCATTGTATCCTATACCCTACCCGGTTTCTGATCCATCTCACCTAGTTTCCCTCAATTCCATGGGCTTTAAACATCTCCATCACTCTCCCATCTGGGACCTTATCTGAATTGTTGCTAAAATCTAGAATGTTATGGACTAGAATAGACTAGACTCGACTCAAAATGCTTTAAGAAGGTAGCCTGGACCCTAACTTTTTCTTATTTCAAAGACAAATGTCAGTTGCTATGTTCCAGATGCAAAGCTACTGGTCAAACTACTCGATGTTAAGCACAACACAATTTATGTAGACACTGCAGTTTGAATATGATCAAAGAAAGAAGAATTTAGAATAACTTAACTCATGGAAAACTTAAAAGAACAATACAGTAATAATTATAATTGACTGTTCCAATATAGTGACATCCCATAAACACACCCGTTGGCAAAAAGGAAAATTTGGACACACATTTTCACATGCAGTTCTCCAATCCAGGAGGAAAAATGATCAAAAGAAGATCCAGAGACAGGAGCACACCAGAGACATCTACTGAAGCTTCCAACTCTGTTGAAATCCGAATAGCTCATGATGCTACTGCAAAATCAAAATCCAGAAATCCTGATTTGGGAGAGCTGCCCGTACCCATTCAGGCTGTTGAAAAGGACGCCAGGCCTCCAAGCCGTTTACTCATGTGGCCCTCACCATCCAGCTTGCTATGTCTCCTTCAATCTCCCTCTTCAAAGAAATCAGAACAAAATAACCCCTTCTAGCCACGGCATTGTCACAATGTAAACTACATTTCTGAACTTCTCTAATCCACACACTCCATCACATTTTCAAAACATGCTAACAAATTTGTTACACAAATGACCTCCCTCTGACAAAGCCATGCTGACTATCTCTAATTAACCAATGCCTTTCCAAGTGGGTATTAATTCGCTCCTTCAGAATTTTCATCATTAGTTTCCCTCTCACTGACATATGATTCACCGCTCGATAATTTTCTGTTCATTCTCTATCACCCTTCTTAAAAGTGGAACCATATTAACCAACCTCCAACCCTCTGGCACTTCCTCTGTGTCCAGAGAGGAATCAAAAATGTGTGTCAGAGCCCCTGAAAGTTACTACCTCACTACCCACTGCAGTCTGGGAGGCAATTGATCTGAGCCACCAACACCTCCTCATTTGCCATGTCAAACTGTGCAAGTTCCTCCGAGTCTCTTTTCCTGAATTCCATACCCACAGTTTTCTTTTCAAAAATAAAGTCTAAAGAGAAATATTCTTTTAACACTCTTCCAATATCCTGCAGCTTCACACACTGGTTGCCCCGTCGGTCCCTAATGGGCCCGACACTTTCCATGGTTAACCTCTTCTCTTTTATGAATTTATAATATGTCTTATGATTCTCCCTAACTCTGTTTGTAATTCCTTTCTTATACCCCCAGTTTGCTCTTGGAATTGCTTTCCCAAGTTCGCTCTTGCACTTTCTATATTCTTCTCGGGCCACAGCTGAACTGCTCCTTCTGGACTTGCTTAAAGCCTTTCTGTTCTTCTTGATCCAATCCTGAATTGTCCTAGATATCCGGGGTTCTCTGAACCTACTGTCCCTATATTTGTCTCCACTTTGAATCCTCCCCACTTCTCCTGTGTAGACTGTGTAAGTAAATATTCCTAGTCTACTGTGGCAAGATCCTCAGACAGCACCTTCCAAACCCATGATCACTTCCATCTGGAAGGACAAGGGCGGCAGAAATATGGGAGCACCACCACCTTTAAATTCACTTCCAAGTCACTCACCATTCTGACTTGGAAATATATCACTGTTCCTTCACTGTCGCTGGGGCAAAATCCTGCAATTCCCTCTCTAATAGCATTGTGGGTCAACCCATGTCAGGACGACTGCAGCAGTTCAAGAAGGCAGCTCACCACCACCATCTCAAGGGCAACTAAGGATGGGCAAGAAATGCTGGCCAGCCAGCGAAGCCCACATCCCACAAAATGAATAGAAAAAGAAAAAGATCCTATGTAATGGATCAGATCAAATCCCCTCAAACTATATCAAGATTCCAGACTTGAGCCTAAACACTGACCTTTTCTTATTTGAAAGGTCAGTGTAAGGTGTTGTATTCCAGATGCATTTCAATTGCTCAAGCTACTCGACCTTAAGCAAAACACACTTTATTATTACACTACAGTTAAAGTACAGACAAAATAGAAAGAAAAGAATTGGCTGAGCAAAACTATATATATATTAACTACTATTATTTAATATAGTAGTATCCCATAAAGACACCCTTGGCAAAGGCAAATTCAGTAAAACAGATGGCCTCACATGCAATTATAACAGCAGGAAGAGAACACCAGCTTTTAGCTGTAACCATTTGGTGTCACAAAAGCTGAAATTGTCTTTGCTCTTTCAGTTAAAGCTACCTGCTGGTATCCTCTGAGTAAGTCCAACTTCGAAATATAAGTTGTTTGTCCTACCTTCTTAATACAGTCTTCCAAATGTGGAATAGGATATGAATCAGATTTTCTAACTGCTTTGACATTGCAATCGTCCACACAGAATTGTTGTGTGTGCCGTTTGTTTTTGGCATAATTACGATGGATGAGCTCCAGGCGCTGCAACTACATTGATTAAGTTATCTTTTCACAAGCAGACAAGCTATTTTTCATCCTGTGCCAACTTGAAATGGTTAATTCTACCAGGCTGTTGCTTATTTGGAACAGCATTTCCGATATCAACAGTTTGGGCAATCAGGTTGGTACTTCCAGTAATTTCCACTTAGCTTAACATATGACTGTAATAAATCTTTCAGGTCATTTTAATTTTCCTCCGGAACATAACTCAACAATTTATCCCATTTTTTTTAAACTTCCTCATTGCTCAATTTAATTAGAGGAATGTCCAATTCACAATCCTCTGAACTTGGCTCTTCACTCTGTGTTGTAACCAGTAACACATTCTCCTTTTCCTTCCCTTCCCTCTCAAAATACCTTCTGAGCATATTCACATGATATACTCTGTGAGGTTTCTTTCTGGCTGGCTTTCTTATCATATAATTCATCTCTCTCAATTATATTTTGATTTTATAAGGTCCACTAAACCTTGCTTATAAATGCTCACCTGCCACTGGGAGTAAGACTAACACTTGATCTACATGAGTAAAATTGCAAATGTTTGATATCTTGTCTGTTTCCAGTTTCATCATAAGCTGTGTTACTTTTAAATGCTGTCTAGCCAACTCACCTGCTCGAATTAAACTTTCCCTAAAATTTGACACATGGTCCATATATGTGGTCTCTGGTCTCTGACTCACCAATTTCTACTCAATTAATTTCAGTGGTCCTCTCACCTCACGCCCCAAAAACTAATTGAAATTGACTGGATTTAGTTGATTCATTTGGTGCATCCCTGATTGCAAAAGGTACAAATGGAATTCCTTTACCCCAATCTTCTGGATAGTCTTGACTATAAGCCCTCAACATAGTCTTTAAACTTTGATGCTAACATTCTCATGCTCCCTGCAGTTTGGTATTTGAATTGTTTTATTCCTAAACTAACAATAACTTCCTTGAATAATTCTGATGCAAAATTTGACTCTTCATCTGATTGATATCTCTGTCGGCAGTCCATATCGAGTCAATATTTTTTGTAACTCTTCGATAATCCTTTTAGATATGATACTTCATAATGGAGTAGCCTCTGGAAATGCAGGAGACACATCCATTA
>NW_025978232.1:0-6602 GCF_021869965.1 Rhincodon typus | reverse complement strand
CTTCTTCAGAAATCTGAAGAAGGGTCTAGGCCCGAAACGTCAGCCTTCCTGCTCCTCTGATGCTGCTTGGCCTGCTGTGTTCATCCAGCTCTATACCTTGTTATCTCAGATTCTCCAGCATCTGCAGTTCCTACTATCTCCATAGCCTAAGTTGCCCTGCTTCTCTCAAAGAGATAGTAAGAACTGCCGATGCTGGAGTCAGAGATAACACAGTGAAAGCTTTGCTGTATCAGTACCTCACAGCAGACATGGTACTGAAATACACAAAATGGTGTGAAATTGCTGAACTTGCGTAATATTTACATACTAAATGTGCCACTACAGGATATTGTCCATTCTTCTTCAGATAATGTTTTAACACCGTTGTCATAAACAGAATGTACATGCTCCCTTGCTGCCTGTGACCAGAATGTTTTATATTCAAGGTGATGTGTGTGTTTAATCTAACTCCCTGGAGTGTGTATTTCAAATAATAATTTCAATAACTAGTTTATGAGTTTATAATAAACAGGTTATTAATTCTCATACACTTACCAAATTAGATGCAATATCTCACACATTCATTCTCACACTCTCTCTCACAAACAATTGTTAAATACAGTTAAAGATTGGGACTCTTTCTAAATTATAGTTAATTCCCTTTCTAGCTTACAATCATCGGTCTCAAATAAGGTAGCCCTAATATCTTGGATGATTTCAATGACAAAATTTGAAGGACATGTCTTGTAAAACAAAGGATTCTCAGCAGCATGAGGATTCTAGCAGTCGAATTTCTGGGATCTTGGCTGTTAAGCCAGAGCATGTCATGTACTTTAGCAGATTGATACATCTTATTTCTAAGCCACGTCCACAAACTGGCTGAACTGATAATGCTTCTGATGGCTTTGGTACAACTGGACACACAAAAAATACAATTAAATGATCCCTAGAGTTAAAAAAAAGCTGCAGGACATTCGGGAAGCATGTTGTTTCTAGGCTTCTCATGTTCAAAACTGTTGTTCCACATGGAATTTGTCTTCAGGCAAAAGTTTAGACCCATGAATCCCTTGAGATCATTACGCAAAAAGCTGCCTCACAAAGAGCAACAAATCTGTAAAACACAATGTTTAACTGGCAGAAGTATTGTTCTGTTGAATCATCAATCTTAAAGCACAGAAGCAGGCCTGTCCTGTCACCACTACACCAGCTCTTTGGTAGCATTCTCCAATTAGTCCACTCACTTTTCCTTCCCCATTGTCTTGCAAATGCCTTCCCTTCAAGTATTTATTCTCCTTTTGAGTGCCACAATTAAATAAACTTCCACCGCGTTTTCAGGCACAGCATTCCAGATCACAAAAACAAGAAATGTTTCCTCAGCTGTACTTTGGTACTTCAGCCAATCAGCTTAAATCCATGTCCTTTCTGCACTGGAAATAGTTTAATGTTTTTTACATCAATAGCCATTGATTTTAAAGAGCCTGCCATTCAACTGAGGTCCTTGGGTAGTCAATTAACGAACCCTTCCTGCTGCTGCTGGTAATAATCAAAATGTGGATGAGGTTGTTCACTAGCAAAAGTCCTCAGTGCCTGAAAGAGAGGTTCAAAATCAAAAAGTGGAAGCCTGTTGAAAGCCACCCATTGACCATGTTGCCACAAACCTACTGATTCCCTGCAACCCACATTGTAAACCAATTCCCAGCAGGCAAATCTATGCCAGTGTCCCTCTTCAGTTTGAGCCATCACATGGGTTGTAATGCCACCAGCAAGTGTTTGATTTTTAAGACTTATAAAACTTATAAATCTTAAACTGTTGTCTTTTTTGGAAATCTATAATAGTGAGTAGGGTGAGTGTAATTTTTTTATGTTTTATTGAGATCTGTCCCTTGATTAAATTTTAATATAAAAGCTGGGTATTAACTTATCCTGTAGCAGTGTTTTTGACCAGTAAGACTGTGCCAACACTGAGTTTTTGAGAAAGTGTGCTGTGTTTTGTTGCGAAGTTGGGTAGAGTGCTTGATTCATGTAAAATGATAGGGGGAAGAGTGTGTGGCTTTTTTTAAAAGATGATGTGTTTTCTAAGCTTGGAGATAAAAACAAATGTCTTCAGGCAGCAACAGATACACAGAAAGATCTTGAAATTGAAATATTGTATTAGAATGGCTCTACTGCTTGCAGGCAAAGCAGCATTTTTGTCAAGACAACAGGTTTTTGAATTTAGCCAATTAATTTACACCAGGCCCTAGATACTAAAACCCAATTAAATTTAAATCTGATGATTTTGGCAACATAGAACCAATCCTATTGTAAGAAGTTAATAAGTCATCAAGGGTATAAAAGAAGAGGACATTTGAAAATCAGTATAAGAGTAAACTGCCACCTGAAGAGAAACTCACTCGCTCTCACAGAAATCTCTAAGCTCTCAGAGTAAGCACCATCTAAATAAAGATACTACAGCAATCTTAGCTATAATTCCTGACATAAGAATTCAACAGAGAAAGGCGTTCCGAAATGGAAAACAGCAGAGAAGGGAAAGAACATTCCAGGAAACTTAACCTGGTTGTAATTTCAAGACTCTAAGTTTTAATTTAGTTTTTCTTATTACTTTGGTTTATAAAAGTGTGACTTTTATCTATTGGAACAGCATATCATTAGCAATTTATTTTATTTTGGAATAGTTCATAGTTAAGGGGGGAATTGTTCAGTGTGTTAGTATGTCTATTAATTTGTTCATTGTTAGAGTTAGATAACTAAATTGTTACTTGTTTCTCTTAAAGTGGGTAGCAGGGATTTTTTTCATTTAACCACTCCTCTATAACAGATTGGGGGTGAGAGGCAGATTATACCACTTTTCACACTTCCCCTAACAGATTACGAGGTAAAGCGAGCTTCTCTGAGTGTTTCAGCTTGAATTATCAGACATGTGTTGACCACACCTCCATAACAGACTGGGGTATCCAGTCCAGGATCTGGCTGATTCTTGAATGGGATCTGAATGGATTTGGACAGATTTGAACAGATTTAGGGTATGAAGGACCTCAGCAGATTTAAACAGACTTGGGGATTAGTGTCTTAGATCTTTAAATAAAACTTGGGTGATAAGTGAAAACATCTGTTAATTTTGGTGACTTGTGGTTGGTCAAATCAAAAGTGAGATAATGGCTCTTTCAGTCACTGAGGTGTAGAAGAAGTGACTTTGGGGGTTTTACAAAAAGTGAGCAAGGAAAAGCTGCTGGAATTGGCAGACAAGTTGGAACTGGGATTGCCTTTGTCAGTGAGAAAAGAAGAGGTAATTACAACAATAGCTTGACATTTAAATTTGCTGAAAAGGTCATCAGAATCTTTGGAAATGATTAGAATTCAATTGCCATTGAAGCAGTTTGAACAGGGAAGGGAATTATTTGAATTATGGTTACAAGCAGAGGAAAGAGAAAAAGAAAAAGAGAGAGAGTTTGAACTTTGGAAGTTGCAAATTAAAAGATAGCCGATTTTAAATGATGGAAATGAACCTAAAAGGTACGCTTAGTGAGCAGGAGAGTGATGATGAGCAAACCCATTGTAGCCAAAGACCTAGTAGGGATATATACAAATACATCAAAACATTACCAAAATTTGATGAAAAATATGTAGAAGCCTTTTTCATTTCCTTTGGGAAATTGGCTAAACAGATGAACTGGCCAGAAACTGTGTTGGTAATGTTAAAACAGACTAAACTGGTAGGCAGGGCTAGAGAGGTGTTTGCAGCGCTGTCAGATGAGGTTCAAGAGAATATGAAGAAATAAACCAAGATATTTTGAGTGCCTACAAACTGGCACCAGAAGCATATGGACAATGGTTCAGAAATGTGAGAAAGGAACCAGGTCAGACTGATGTCGAAATTGAATGAGTTGAACATAGCAACTTCGATAGATAGGTGAGAACATTAAAGATAGAAAAGACATATGAGGATGTTAGTGAGGTTATTCTGCTGGAGAAGTTTAAAAGCTCACTTCCAGAAACGATAAGAACGCACGTTGAGGAACAGAAAGTTAAAACTGTGAGAAGAGATGAATACGCATTAGTGCATAAATCAAATCTAGCTTCTGACAGCAATTTCATTCCATGCGGAATAGAAATTGGGAAAAAGGGAAATTCTTCAATGAAAAACAAATAGTATATCACACTGGGGACAATTTACCACATGTGAAAAAAGAAATCCAAGAGGGTAATAAAGAGGCATACGGCCTCAAGTGTTTCCACTGTAATAGAAGGGGAAACACAGTGCTGGTGGATTAAGAGAGGCACTGGGAAAAAGGATGTGGTAAAGAGGTTAAACCAGTGGGATTAGTTGAGGTAGTGAAGGAAATCACAAGAGAAGTCGAGGAGCTGCAGGAGAGTGCACAGCCTAGTCACGGGCTGCAAAGTAAGATGGTGCCTGATCTCTTCAAAGACTTCACCTTGTGGTTAAGGCTTACTCAGGAAGAACAAAGGGAGTAGGTAAAGATGCTAAAATACTGAGAGATATGGGAGCTGGTCAGTGTCCAATAGCAAGAGATGAATCTATTTGTACTCCTTCTGAAATGTTACCTGATAGAGTGATAATCTGTGGAATAAATGGAAAGAGATTTAGCATTTCCCTGTGCAAGATAAGGCTGGAAAGTTCAATCAAGACTGAGGAAGTGACAGTGGGAGTGATTGAAAGAGTGTCTATTCCAGAAATACAGTTTGTTCTTGGAAATGACCTAGCAGGATCAAATGTGTGCATGATGCCCATTGTAGTGGAGAAACCTAAAGAAAACCAGGGAACTAAGGAGTTAACAGGAAAATACCCTGGGATTTTTCTGGACAGTTTGTGACAAGATCCCAGGGTCATAACTTAAAGCATGAAGAGAAAACCAAAGAGAAAGACGAAGGAATTGAAGTCCAGTTAGCTGACACACTGTTTGATGAAATGGTAAAGGCAAAACCTAAACAGGTAAAGGATCAGTCAGAGGTGTTTAGTTCTGAAAGATTAATGAGTTACAACAAAAAGATGAGACAATAAAAGATTTATACCATCAAGCCTACTCGGAAAAGAAATGAAAATGCATTCCAGAATGCTATTACCTTAAGGCTATTATCTTCAGGCAGAAATGGAGGCCCTGGCAGGTTAGACAGATGAGAAATGGGCAGAAGTTCACCAGATTGTGTTGCTGGTCTCATACAGAGAGGAAGTACTGCAGGTAGCACACAAATTACCTGTAGGAAGTCACCTAGGAGTAAGGAAGAGTGAGGCAAAGACACACAAGTATTTCTATTGGCCTGGATTACATAGGGATGTGGTTAAATTTTGCCGTGCCTGTCATACATGGCAGATGGTAGGAAAGCCACAGGCAGTAATAAAACCAGCACCTTTGATGTCAATTCCTGTATTTGAAGAACCTTTTATGTGGTTAATGATTGACTGTGTAGGTACCCTTCCTGAAACCAAAAGTGGAAACCAGTATTTGCTAACCATAATGGATATGTCTGCCAGGTTTCCGGAGGCAATTCCATTACGGAATGTCAAGGCAAAGAAGATTGTAGAGGAGTGGCTTGCTTTCTTTACCCATTATGGGAGATTCAATCAGACCAAGGGTTCAATTTTATTGCCAAACAATTTAAGGAGGTCATGGATAGTTTAGGCATCCAAATCAAGTGTTTACCATCCTGAATTGCAGGGAGCATTGGAAAGGAGGCATCAGAACTTAAAGACCATGCTCGGGGCTTATTGCCAGAATTAACTAAATGATTGGGATAAGCGTATCCCATTTATATTGTTTGCTGTTAGAGATGCTCCAAATGAATCAATTCTGTTTATTCCATTTGAATTGATATTTGGACACGAAGTAAGAGGGCCTTTAAAATTACTTAAGGAAAAGTTGATAGGTCCAAAGTCAGAGATCTTACAGTTGTATTATGTACCTGAGGTGAGAGAAAGATTAAACAGTGTAGGTGATATTGGCCAGACAACATTTATAGATGGTATAGCATCTAATGAAGCAAGAAGCAGATAAGAAATCAAAAATTCATACATTTGCCTGTTTGGATAAAGTATTGGTGCTGTTACCAATGGTACGAGATCCCTTCAAGGTAGGATTTAGTGGTCCCTATCAGATTGAGAAGAAATTAAGTCGGATAAAGATGCCAGATAGAATATAAATTATTGGGTATGTCATGTGAACATGCTGAAACGTTACTCTAACAGGAAAAGGGAACTGGAGAAACAGATATTAGTTACTGCTAGACAACAAGGTGCAGGGCTGGATGAACACAGCAGGCCAAGCAGCATCATAGGAGCAGAGAGGCTGACGTTTCGGGCCTAGACCCTTCATCAGAAGAGGGGGAGGGGAAGGGGGTTTTGAAATAAATAGGGAGAGAGTGGGGGGCGGATAGAAGAGGGATAGAGGAGAGGATAGGTGGAGAGGAAACAAACAGGTCGAAGAGGCGGGGATGGGGCCAGGAAAGGTGAGTGTAGGTAGGGAGTTAGGAAGGGGATAGGTCGGTCCAGGGAGGACGGACAGGTCAAGGGGGCGGGATGAGGTTGGTCGGTAGGAGATGGAGGTGCGGCTTGGGGTGGGAGGAGGGGATAGGTGGGAGGAAGAACAGGTTAGGGAGGCAGGGACGAG
>NW_025978231.1:3685-6602 GCF_021869965.1 Rhincodon typus | reverse complement strand
GATTACAGTGTACAAATATTCTGGTGAGGGAGTAGAATTCTGGGAAGGGTATAAACCAGCTCTGGTTAACCAGGGAAGTTCAGGATACCATCAAATTGAACAAGTAGACTTGGAATGTGCTAAAGATTAGTGGAAAGCCAGGAGACTGGAGAAGTTTTAAAACTACCAAAGACAACAAAAAAATATACAGGGTAGAAAAATAAACTTTGAGGATAAACTTGCAAGTAATATCTTGATTGACAGCAAGAGCTTCTTAAATATTTAAAAAGTAAGAGAGTAGCC
Source organism: Rhincodon typus (assembly GCF_021869965.1). NCBI lineage: Eukaryota > Metazoa > Chordata > Chondrichthyes > Orectolobiformes > Rhincodontidae > Rhincodon > Rhincodon typus. Next base: position 6,320 of record NW_025978231.1, on the reverse strand, counting down.
AAAGTGAATGAGGCTGTGGGAATAATAATAGGGAAGCAGGAAACGTCAGAAGAGTTGAATAGGTGGTTTGTATGAGTTTTTACAGTCGAAGAACTCCAATAGCTTTCCAAAATTAGGGAATATTCAAGGGTGAAATGAGGGGAGGAACTAACTATCAATGGATTAACAGAAAGTGTTTGAAAAGGTACCACATGTTAAGCTACTTAATAGGGATAAGAGCCTATAAGAGTATTGAAGCAGGCATATTGAAATAGAGAGAGGATTGGCTGACCAATAGATGCCAGAGAGTTGGGATAAGAGGCGGGAGAGTCATTTTCAGGATGGCAACCTGTAACTAGTACAGTGCCACAGGGATCAGTGCTGGGGCTAAAATGATTTAGGTTATATATTAATGACCTGCACGAGGAGAGCAGATGTCCTAAGGTCACGTTTGTGGATGTCACGAGAGATGGGAAGGCAACTGGTGAGGATGATGCACAGAGTTTGCACAGGGATCCAGACAGGTTAAGCAAATGGACAAAAGAATAGAGGAGGTGAATATTATTTAAGCAGAGAAAGACTGTAGGACATTGTAGCACAGCGAGATTTGAGAGTCATACAGCACGGAGACAGGCCCTTCGGACCAACCAGTCCATGCCGACCATAATCCCCCAACAAAACTAGTCCCACCTGCCTGCTCCTGGCCCGTATCCCTCCAAATCTTTCCTATCCATGTACTTATCCAAATGTCTTTTAAACGTTGTAACTATATCCACATCCACCACTTTCTCAGGAAGTTCATTCCACACACGAGCAACTCTCTGTGTTAAAAGTTTGCCCCACATGTCTTTTTTTAAATCTCTCTCCTCTCACCTTAAAATTATGCGCCCTAGTCTTGAAATTCCCTCATCCTAAGGAAAAGACACCTACCATTATCCCTATCTATGCCCTTTATAATTTTATAAACCTCTATAAGGTCACTTCTCAACTTCCTTCGCTCCAGTGAAAAAAGTCCTAGCCTGCCCAGCTTTTCTTTATCTATCAAACTTTCCATACCTGGCATCATCCTGGTAAATCTCTCCTGAATCCTTCCCAGCTTAATAATATCCTTCCTATAACAGGGAGACCAGAACGGGACACAACGCTCAGGAAGAGGCCTCGCCCCTGCACAACCTCAACATGACGCCCCAACTCCTACACTCAATGGTCTGAGCAATGAAGGCGAGCGTGCTAAACACCTTCTTAACCACCCTGTCTACACGGGAGGCAAACTTCTAAGAATTATGCACCTGAACCCTTGTGCATAAATCACAAGAAGAAAGAATTGCAGCTAGCTAGTCCCGAGGGAAATGGGGAAGAGGTAAATGGAATAGTGGCCTTTATTTCAAAGAGAACAGGGTATAAATGTAGAGACGTCTTGCTAAAATTATACAAGGCACTAGCCAGCCCTCAGCTGGGACACTGTGAACAGTTTTGCTCCCCGTATCTAAGGAAAGACAGACTGACGTTGGGGACAGCCCAGAGAAGGTTCACTCGGCTGATCCCAGGGATGGAGGGACTGTCTGATGAAGGAGAGGTTCGGGTAGGATGGGCCTGTACTCGATGGAGTTTAGGGGAGTGAGAGGCGACGTTATTGAAACATACAAGAGGGGGCTTGACAGGGGAGATGTGGAGATGTTGTTTCTCCCCTGTCAGAGAGTCAAGGGCCAGAGGGTAGAATCTCAGAATAAGGGGTCACCCATCTGAGACAGAGATGAGGATGAATTTCTTCTCTCCGAGGGGAGTGAATCTGTGGGATTCTTTACTGCAGAGGGGCTGACAAGGCTGGGTCACTCAGTCTATTCGAGGCTGAGAGAGACAGATTTTTATTCAGGAAGGGAATTAAGGGTTGACAGGGAAAAGGCAGGGAAGTGGGGTTGAGGATTCTGGCTCAGTGGTTAGCACTGCTGCCTCACAGCGCCAGGGACCTGGGTTTGATCCCACCCTCAGGCGGATGTCTGTCCGGAGTTTGCACATTCTCCCCGTGTCTACGTGGGTTTCCTCCGGGTGCTCCGGTTTCCTCCCACAGTCCAAAGATGTGCAGGTTAGGGTGGATTGGCCGTGCTATATTGTCCCATAGTGCCCAGGGATGTGCGGGTTAGGGTGGATTGGCCGTGCTAAATTGTCCCATAGTGCCCAGGGATGTGCGGGTTAGGGTGGATTGGCCGTGCTAAATTGTCCCATAGTGTCCAGGGATGTGCGGGTTAGGGTGGATTGGCCGTGCTAAATTGCCCCATAGTGCCCAGGGATGTGCGGGTTAGGGTGGATTGGCCGTGCTAAATTGTCCCATAGTGCCCAGGGATGAGCGGGTTAGGGTGGATTGGCCGTGCTAAATTGTCCCATAGTGCCCAGGGATGTGCGGGTTCGGGTGGATTGGCCGTGCTAAATTGTCCCATAGTGTCCAGGGATGTGCGGGTTAGGGTGGGTTAGAAAAGGGAAATGCAGGGGTAGGGGAATGGGTCTGGGTGGGATGTTTTTCAGAGGGCGGTGTGGACTTGTTGGGCCGAATGGCCTGTTTCCACACTGTAGGGGCTTGATGATGATTATCAGATCAGCCACGATCTCATTAAATGGTCGAACAGACTGAATGGGCTGAATGGCCTACTTCTGCTTCTAC
>NW_025978231.1:587-3675 GCF_021869965.1 Rhincodon typus | reverse complement strand
AACAAGGTGTAGAGCTGGATGAACACAGCAGGCCAAGCAGCATCAGAGGAGCAGGAAGGCTGATGTTTCGGGCCTAGACCCTTCTTCAGAAATGGGGGAGGGGAAGGGGGATCTGAAATAAATAGGGAGAGAGGGGGAGGCGGATAGAAGATGGATAGAGGAGAAGATAGGTGGAGAGGAAACAGACAGGTCAAAGAGGCGGGGGTGGAGTCCCTCATCTTTACTGGCTCCATTGCTTGAAAAAAACATTTGCCTATCCTAGGTTTAAAACTAACAACTGAGCCACTGCCACAGTTCCAAATATCTTTTGAAATAATTTATCTACGCTGTCTTTTACTCTTAACATCTTGAAGACAGAGGGTGGTGGTGGGGGCCTGTGATCAGGGCTGTTCCACAGGGATTGGTGCTGGGTCCACTTCTGTTTGTCGTTTATATAAATGATTCGGATGAGAATATAGAAGGCATGGTTAGTAAGTTTGCAGGGGACACCAAGATTGGTATAATAGTGGACAGTGAAGAAGTTTATCTAAGATTACAAAGAGATCTTGATCAATTGGGCCAATGGGCCGAGGAGTGGCAAATGGAGTTTAATTTAAATAAATGTGAGGCATTGCATTTTGGTAAAACAATCAAGGGGAGGACTTATACAGTTGAAAGTAGGGCCTTGGGTCGTTGTAGAACAGACAGACCTAGGGGTGTAGGTACATAATGCTTTGAAGTTTGTGTCACGTACAGACAGGATGGTTAAGAAGGTGTTTAGCACGCTTGCCTTCATTGCTCAGACTTTTGAGTATAGGAGTTGGGACGTCATATTGAGGTTGTACAGGACGTTGGTGAGGCCTCTTCTGGAGCACTGTGTCCAGTTCTGGTCGCCCTGTTACACGAAGGATATTATTAAGCTGGAGAGGTTTCAGAAGAGATTTACCAGGATGTTGCCGAGAATGAAGGGTTTGAGTTATAAGGAGAGGCTGGGACTTTTTTCACTGGAACGTAGGAGGCTGAGAGGGTGACCTTATAAAGGTTTATAAAACCATGTGAGGCATAGATAGGGTGAATAACCAAGGTCTTTTCCCCTGGGGGAGGGGAGTCCAAAACCGAAGGGCATTGGTTTAAGGTGAGAGGGGAAAGTTTTGAAAAAAGACATGAGGGGCAACTTTTTTTACACAGAGAGTGGTTGGCGTGTGAAATGAACTTCCAGAGGAAGTGGTGGGCGCGGGTGCAATTACAACGTTTAAAAGGCATTTGGATAGAAGAGAATAGAATATTTTTATTGTCATGTGCACTCAAATGGAGTGCAGTAAAAAGTCTGTAATGTTGCTTCTCTGCACCACCTTATGCCCAGGATACCTAGGCACAGATACTTTAGATGTTGTCTCTACATGAATAGGAAAAGGTTTGGAGGGATACGGACCAAATGCAGGCAGATGAGACAGGTTTAGCTTGGGGATTATGGTCGGCATGGACTGGTTGGACCGAAGGGTCTGAAACAGCAATGACTTTGATCAGCTCTCCCCTTAACCTTCCAAACGGGGAAAACGGGGCCTAGTCTGGGGAGCCAACGTTGTACTCCCTCTAAGGTCAATATATCCTTCCAGGGTTGTTGAGTGCCTGGCCATTTCTTGAGCCTCCTTTCTGCAGGACTGTTGTTCACCTGGCCACCAGAAGTCCTAGAGTCGTGCAAACCTTCAAAGTGAAGTATTGCGGATGTTCGAGAGCTGATGCATTCGCGTATTTTTAAAAAAAACAGGAAGTGCTGGAGAAACACAGCCAGTCTGGCAGCGTCTGTGAAGAGAGAGAGAGAGAGAGACTGAGAAAGAAACAGAATTAACGTTTCTGGTCCAGGTTGACCCGACTTGGGAAAATCTTTGGGAGCGCCTCAGAGAGTGAGTTCTGCTCGGATGTTGGGCCCTTGCCAACTTTAGCGAGGGTCAGTAATGCTCCCGATACGCACCTCACAACCTGAATAAACACGGCTGCTCACCACCACTGCCAAAGCGGGACACAACCATTGTTGAAGATAAGGGAGAAAGACCAGGCCAGCTCAGCAATTCTGCTGATATCCGAGAGAGAGAGAGATAGAGAGAGAGAAACAGAGTGAATGCCGTTCACATACAAAGGCAGTGCATCTTCAGACCAAAAGCTCTGTGACCTATTTAGATTTCGAGTTATTTATTGGTCACATGTACGAAGTACAGGTACAGCAAAAAGTGCACAAACCCTCCCTTCACTGGTGCCCACTTGGTTACAAAAAAACAGATTTTGACAGGGCCGAGAGGTAAGCAAGAAGGAAAAAGAAATGTCCAGATCTCAGAGTCCCAAGTCCCATCTTTGCCTCAGACAACACAGTGTGGAGCAGGATGAACACAGCAGGTCAGGTAACATCCGAGGAGCAGGAAAGTTGATGTCACAGGTCGGGACCCATCTTTGCCTTACCTTCCGTAGTCAATCTAATCAGCTGTGTACAGTCTCAAGGACAATAGCACAGACTTAACATTAGTCAGCGTTGACACAAGGTAAAATCAAGAGCTTTCAAGACTAGAAATGGGTGCCATGTTATAAGAAAACCGTGAAGGCACTGGGGAGAGTTTGGGTGGCTCAATGGATTAGCACTGATGCCTCACGGCGCCAGGGAACCGGGTTCGATTCCACCCTCGGGACGACTGTCTGTGTGGAGTTTGCATGTTCTCCCCGTGTCTGCGAAGGTTTCCTCCCACAGTCCAAAGACGTGCAGAGTGCAATTGATCCAAACGGTTAACTCTGGGTTCTCTTCACAGAGGCTACCATACCGAATGAGCAATTCCTGTGTTGTTTCCAAAGACATGCAGGTTAGGGTGGGTTGGCCATGCTAAATTGTCCCATAGTGCCCAGGGATGTACAGCTTAGGGTGGATTGGCCATGCTAATTTGTCCCATAGTGCCCTGGGATGTGCAGGTTTGGGTGGATTGGCCATGCTAAATTGTCCCAAAGTGCACAGGGATGTGCGGGTTAGGGTGGATTGGCCGTGCTAAATTGTCTCATACTGCCCAGGGATGTGCAGGTTAGGGTGGATTGGCCATGCTAAGTTACCCCATCGTGCCCAGGGATGTGC
>NW_025978231.1:0-487 GCF_021869965.1 Rhincodon typus | reverse complement strand
GGATGTGCGGGTTAGGGTGGATTGGCCGTGCTAAATTGTCCCATAGTGCCCTGGGATGTGCAGGTTAGGGTGGATTGGCCGTGCTAAATTGTCCCATAGTGCCCAGTGATGTGCAGGTTAGAGTGGATTGGCCATGCGAAATTGCCCCATAGTGTCCAGGGATATGCAGGTTAGGGTGGATTGGCCATTCTAAATTGACCCGTAGTGTCCAGGGATGTGCAGTTTATGGTGGATTGGCCGTGCTAAATTGCCCTCTCGTGTCCAGGGATGTGCAGGTTAGGGTGGTTTGGCTGTGCTAAATTGTCGCATAGTGCCCAGGGATGTGACAGTTATGGTGGATTGGCCGTGCTAAATTGTCCCTAAGTGCCCAGGCACATGCAGTTTATGGTGGATTGGCAATGCTAAATTGTCCTCTAGTGGCCAGGGATGTGTAGGTTAGGGTGGATTGATCATTCCAAATTGACCCGTAGTGTCCAGGGATGTGCAG
>NW_025978230.1:0-6602 GCF_021869965.1 Rhincodon typus | reverse complement strand
GACTGGTTTTGGGATGCGGTAGGGGGAGGGGAGATTTTGAAACTTGTAGAAAAGATTTATCAGTTTGTGATGAAGGGTCTAGGCCCGAAACGTCAGCCTCTCTGCTCCTATGATGCTGCTTGGCCTGCTGTGTTCATCCAGCCCTGCACCTTGTTGTCTCAGATTCTCCAGCATCTGCAGTTCCTACTATCTCTGATTCAAAATTAGAAAGCTACTGTGTTTCCCACATGGAGGGTGTTGGTTAAAGAATGGTAGTGAGATATTATTGAAGGAAGTATAATGTTTCCATACTCATCTTCTCCTTTCTCTCTCTCTTTATAGCTCATGTGGCCCTCACCAACCTGAAACCCAATTCAACCTATCACTTCAGAGTAGCAGCAGTAAATGGGAAAGGCCAAGGGGAACACAGCCAGCTGGAAACCTTTCAGACTCTACCAGTTCGTAAGTAGCTTAACCTATCATTCATAGGAGATGTGTGACTAATATCCAAAGTCTTTCTTGTGTCACTTCATAGTCCATTGTACTGCCTTGTCAAAAACAGAGAGAAACACTTGGTGCCGATCTGCCTTGAACTCTTCTTGCATGATATTCTGCAGTTTACGATTAGATTTATCATCACAACTGCATTGCTCAAAAGTGATTCAAAGGGTTATTTATGTCCTCTGAAAGAGGGATGGTAGCTGAAGCAGTCACCTGAAGATCTGTCAATAAATCCTCAAATGATTTCAGTGGACATATTTGTCCAGGTGCGCATTTTCCAGTTGCATGATGGTCAACATTTCTCCCCAAAATCTGTCATTAGTGGGAAAACATCTAGGACTGGTGTCTAATGGATTTGAGACCCTGGAACAGCCCTGCAATCTTATCACAGAATTACTCCCCACTGGGTATAAGTAACACACTGTGAGCGAAGTTAATTTGTCTCTTGATGATATAACAAAAAGTTTGAACCCTAGGATATTTCAGATATTTAGCATTAGTATACAGTAAACAGAATTCTAAAGAAGACAAAACTTGAAGACAGTTCATGACTTTATCTTCTGGTGGGCTTGTGCTGCCAAAGGTACCAGAATGGTCACATTAGAGACTGACAGCTGGGTGCAACCAGATCCGCACTCCCACTAATAGATTGGAATGGCAGCATTGGAAAATGTGCTCTTCAGTTTTGGAAATCCAATTCTGAAGAATGGTCCCTGGACCCAAAACATAAACTCTGTTTGTCTTTCCACAAATGCTGCCAGACCTGCTGAGTTTCTCCAGCAGTTTGTGTTATTGTTATTGGGAAGTGGGTTTCTGTTTTCCCTGAGCAGAACCATTGAGGGTCATAGTGGGGAGTCTGTGAGCTTGTGAGGGAAACCAGCTGTTTTGTGTTGGAAGGCCATTGACCTAAAGTATCACTTTTACACGTGGGCACCAATTGATGTTCTACCCTGTGGCACCTTTCCCTCTGAAATTTCACCTTGGTTTCTCACTAAAAGAGAACATGAATTGTAATATCCCTACAATGTGGAAAGAGACCCTTTGGCCCAACAAGTCCACACCAACCCTCAGAGCATCCCACCCAGATCCATCCCTCATAACCCACCCAATCTACACATCCCTGAACACTATGGGCAATTTAGCATGGCCAATCCACCTTGCCTGCACATCTTTGGACTGCAGGAGGAAACCAGAGCAAACCCACAAAGACACAGGGAGAATGTGCAAACTCCACACAGACAGTCGCCCGAGGGTGGAATCGAACCTCGGGTCCCTGGTGTTGTGAAGCAGCAGTGCTAACAACTGACCCACCGTGCTACCCCAAGTCCTCCTGATCGAGGCTTAGCCCGGGGACGGTGTGAGGCTGGTGGCAGCTCACGGCTCATTGGGATGGTGTCTTCTCGGAGTCGGGTTGCTTGTGAATAATGAAACTATCAGAACATTAATGTTCAAATCAAAATTTCTGCATGTGTAGGTTTCCTGCTGGAAGATCACTTCTTCTGTGTAATTACTCACTCAGCAATTTGATCTAAACAAAAATAACACATATGTCACACAGATCAATTAATCTGTCTAATGTTCTGCTGTCTGGGGGTAAATCCAGTTAATGTGATTGACATTGAAATCAATATCACTAGATTGTACATAATGCGTGGCTAATCAGACTGGAATGCACTGGGAAATGAATAAGAAACAGTTTGTCCCTTGTTATTCTATTAGTTGATGTATCACAACCCTGGCAGTTGTCAAATTTACCGTGGACTTTCTGCAGTGTAACAACTGAACAATTCTGCACCTTGACAGGAAATGGGAAAATAATCAACGTGTAAGTCCTCTGCACAATAGGAGTGATTGAGAGAAATAGAGAGAATTTGCTTTGATATAGAACATGAACTTACAGCCCAAAGCTCTTTACAAACAGATAAGTCGTTTTGAAATGTCGACCCTTTTGCAATGTTAGAATCGCCACTGCCAATTTGCAGTCAAGGTGAGGAAACCTGTTAACAATAAGATGATCAGATTGTTTGGTTTTTTGGCGATGTTTTTTGAGGGATAAATATTGGCCAGGACCTGGTGAAGATTCACCTGTGCATCCTCAAAGTAGGACACTTCCATCCATCTGAGAGGGCAGACAGGACATGGAATTAATTTCTTGTCAGAAAGCCAGCATCCCTGACAGTGCAGCCCTCCCTCAGTCCCCAAGTGGAGTCTCAACCCAGATTATGTGCCCCAGTGACAACAGCAGGTCTTAATCCTTTTGATACCTGATGGAGAAAGCTTTGTTATGAGAAGAATCCAGCTCATTAATATCATTTGCAACGAGTGTGAATGGAAAGGAGGTTGGTGGCTTTACTGTCGGGAGAGTGAGACATATTATAGTCATTTAAATAATGAACATCAAACTAATTTGAGCTAAATGCTTTTCAAAGATACCTAATGAAATAATTATGACTTGCTGAATTTTTAAGAGCTTTTCACAGATGTAAATTTGGTGCATTTGTAGCTATTCTATGATCTGATTGGCCTGTTAACCAATACCACAAACAACCAGACGGACAAAGAGATAAAAGTATAGAGAGACTGAGAAATGGAACCAGAGAGATTGAGAGACTTAGAGTGGAGCCAGACACTGGAGTAAGTGAGATAGAGCAATTGAGAGATGTAATAAGAGATATAGAGAGACTGAGACAGGGAGTAGAGATTGAGAGATCAACCAGAGAGACAGAGATCGAGAGATGGAGCCAGAGAGACTGGGACATAGAGCCAGAGGGATAGAAAGGCTGGGACATGAAGCCAAAACTGACCAATAAACTGAGTCTTTGAACCAGAGTGAGAGATTGAGCTGCAGAGCTGAAAAAGAGAGAAAGAGACAGAGAGAGAGAGAGGGGCTTGGACCTGAGAAATAGACAGAGAAAACCAGAGAGTGAGTGCCTGCGTTTTACTGCTATTGATTGAACTCTACTGCTGGGGTGGAAAGCAGATCAGATCCTCCTACAGCAGGGTCTGGGACCCTGGTGTAGCATCTTTCCAGCAGTGGCCAACTATAAACGCCAACTGGGAACCACCATGTCATTGACAGTGTTGGTGGGGGTGGTGGTAGGGGGGTGGGGGCGCGGGGGTGTGGGCTCACACCTCCCTGCACACTGCCACCCCGGGCGAGAGCAATTTAATGGCAAGGCCATTCCTGAAGAACAGACCAACCTCACTGGGCTGGGAAATTTGAGTGCACAGAGAAGCAAAATAATGGAGATGGAGGGATTGAAAGACAAAGTGTGAGAGAGCTGAAGACATTGGAACCAACAACCAGTGAGACCAAGAGATGGAAGCTGAGAAGCATAAGGGAACAGAATGTAGGGAGGCCCGTTGACAGCTGGGAAAAAAAGTGGCAACAAATACGAATTGATGGGAAGGATCCATGCCCAGTTTGAACTGACATTCATCCAGAAGACAGAGCAATATCAAATTAAGGGTCAAAGGCCTGATTCCTGAGTCTTTGTGACCCTGATCCCTAGGGACAATTTGTCTCACAACAGCCCCTACTCTGAGAGAAACTGTAATTCAACATTGGAGTTGCAACTAAAATTTGGAGACAAATCAAATCCACTCATCGTGACATCCACAATGATTATATAGTAACTGTTGTTTAATAGCAGTAATCTGAATATGAGTATAATGACTGCATATAGTAACCGAGACGAAATTATAATCATTTAGAGGTTTGTACAGTTAACACCAGAATTAACATTAAACATGAGGGAGGTGATGAGAAGCAAGTTTAAAATGACTGTTTCTGTTATCAGCAGATGACTGATTAAAGCATTCATATGATATTACTGTTCTCCCACAATTTAAACCCATTTGAAGCAGGTATTAATTTACTGTCACTCTTGCTCAGTGGGGAGACTCTCCCTTCTAGGTCAGAGGGTTGTGTTCTCTAACGTATAATTCAGGCTGCACTTCATTCCCTCATGGGAAGTGTATATCGCTGGCTAGGCTGGCAATTGTTGCCCATTGTGAGTTGTCCTCGAGATGGCTGTGGTGGACCACCTTCACAAACTGTTGCAGACTGTCGTGGGTAGGTGACACCACAATGCTGCTAGGAAGGGAGGTCCAGAGTTTGGATTCAGTTACAGGGAAGGATAGAGTACACTTCGTCGTCCGTTACACCATGCTCTTCGCAGCCTTCAACATGTCATCGATGACGACAAGCATCTCACCAAGATTGTCCCGTTGCCTCCCCTTCTCGCCTTCAAACACCCACCAAATCTTAAACAGACCATTGTTCATCGCAAACTACCCAACCTTCAGGACAACATCGACCACAACACCAGACAACCCTGCCATGGCAACATGTCAGATCATCGACATGGACACTACCATCACACTTGGGAACATCACCCACCACGTACATGGCGGATACTCATGTGATTCGGCCAATGTTGTCTATCTCATACACTGCAGGCAAGGATACCCCGATACATGGTATATTGGCGAGACCATGCAGATGCTAAGACAGTGGACACCATTCAACAATTGCCAGACAGGAATGTTCCTTCCCAGTGGGGGAACACTTGAAAGGTACTTTCAAAAGAACTTCGGTGTGTTGGGACTAATGTGTGTCCCTGAAAAAGAGGTGCTGGTGGATGCTTGATTGAAGCTATGTTGGTGGGAACTGGATGAGAGTTTCCAGTGTTGTGTGTGTGTGTGTGTGTGTGTGTGTGTCTGTGCGTGTGTGTGTGAGAGTGAAAGATGGGGTGACCAGTGGACAGGCAACGGATTTGAAGAGCTGCTCAAACCCCGTGACCACAAAATACCACCCCAGATAACAGAACACGCTGTCCTGGCTGCCACCAATCTGGTCATTATCACAGCGCTGTTGGTGGAACCCTGTGTACAAATTGTCTGTCATGTTATGATTATATTTCAGGAAGTGTTTCATTAATTGTGAAATGCTTTGTGGCATCTTGAGATGTCTTTAGGACTGAGAACAGCTCCAAAACAAATGGGCTTGGGGTACTTGTGCATGAAACACAGAAAGCTAGCACACAGGTACAGCAGGTAATGAAAAAGGTTAATGGAATGTTAACCCTTACGACAAGGCAGTATGAGAGTAGGGAGGTTTTACTGCAACCGTACAAGGTGTTGGGGAGACCACATCTGGAGTACTGTGAGCAGCTTTTATCCCTTTATTTAATGAAAGATATAATTTCATTTGAGGCTATTCAGAGAAGGTTCGCTCAGATGATCTTTGATATGGAGGGATTGTCTTTTGAGCAAAGACTAAGCAGGTTGGGCCTGTACACACTGGAGTTTAGAAGAATGAGAGGTGATCTTATTGAAACATATAGAATTCTTAAGAGGCTTAATAGGGTAAATGCTGAGAGGATGTTTCCCCTCACAGAAAAGGACATTGTCTCAGAATAAAGGGGAACCAATTTAAGACTGAAATGAGGAGGAATTTCTTCTTTCAGAGGGTTGTGAGTCTTTGTGGAAAACCTTGCCACAGTGATCTGTGGGGACAAAGTCCTTGCGTATATTTAAAGCTAAGATAGATAGATTCTTGATCAGTAGGGAAATCAAAGGTTACTAGGAAAAATGGACATGAAGAATGTCAGATCTGCCATGATCTTACTAATTGGTGAAGCAGACTCGAGGGGCTGAATGGCCTTTTCTGTTCCTATTTCTTACAGTTGTAAGAGGAGAAGGGGGTCTCATTTGGACTAAAAGGATCAAAGAGTTTGGGGAGAAAGCGGGAACAGGGTACTGAGTTGGATGATGGGTTTCCGCGCTGTATGACTCTAGGATCATATTGAATGGTGCAGCAGACTCGATGGGCCGAATGGCCTTACTCCTGTTCCTATTTCCTGCGTTTCTACGGGATAACGAAAGGCGTTTTGCAAATGCAAGTTCTATTTATTTGGAATTCAAATGGTTGCCCTCGCGTAATGTCCTGAGGAGTGTCTTGTGAGTGTCAGCTGTTCACCCCATCTTGTAGACCGGAGAAAAAAAAGCTTACTGCTCAGAGTGAGGTGGGGAAAGAGAGTCCAGGGGGAAAAAAAAGTTCGGAGATAGTAGGAAACAGGGTACTGAGTTGGATGATGGGTTTCCGCGCTGTATGACTC
>NW_025978229.1:0-6602 GCF_021869965.1 Rhincodon typus | reverse complement strand
ACTTTAAGGGCATTTAAATGGTCATTGGATAAACATATGGATGATAATGGAATAGTTTAGGTTAGATGGGCTTCAGATTGGTTTCACAGGTCGGCGCAACATCGAGGGCCGAAGGGCCTGTACTGCGCTGTAATGTTCTATGTTCTATGTTCTAAGCGTACTCCTACAAAGGCCTGTACTCCTCAAGGGATACACTTCATTCCAGCTGTCAATACCTGACTTATGCCTCCTTCTTTTTCTTGACCAGAATGTCAATATCTCTCGTCATCCAGTATTCCCTACTCCTGCCAGCCTTGCTCTTCACACTCACAGCAGAATGTTGTCCCCGAGCTCTCACTGACTTGCTTTTGAAATGCCTCCCACTTGCCAGACATCCCTTTACCTGTCAACAGCCTCCACTAATAAACTTTTAAAAGTTCCTGTCTCATGGCCTTGCCCAATTTAGAACTTTAACTTGTGGACTCGGCCTAACCTTTTCCATAACTATTTTTAAACTAATACAGTTATGATCACTTAGTGCTCTCCCATTAACACCTCAGTCACTTGCCCTGCCTTATTTTAAAAGTGGAGGTCATGTTTTGCCCCTTCTCTAGTAGAGCCATCTACATATTGATTAAGGAAGTTTTCTTGAACATATCTAACGAATTCCTCCCCATCCAAACCCTTAGCACTATTTCGTTCATTCATGGGATGAGGGCAGCCAGCTCAGCAACATTCATTCTCATCCCTCATTGCCCAGAGGGCAGTTAAGTGTCAACCACATTGCTGTGGGTCTGGAGTCACATGTAGGCCAGACAAGGTAAGGATGGCAGTTTCCTTCTTTAAAGGATATTAGTAAACCGGATGGGTTTTTCCCAACAATCGGATATGGATTCATGGTCTGTGGCAGTCCCAGTCTATGTTTGGAAGTTAAAATCCCTACTTTTACAACCTGTTATTTTTACAGCTATCTGTGATCTCCCTATATATTTGCTTCTCAATTTCCTGCAAGCTATCGGGAGCATATAGTACAATCCCATCAAAGTGATCACCCCTGTCTTATAGCTTCACTAGATGATCCACGAGGAATGGTCTCTCCAAGTACTGGCGTGATGTTTTACCTTATCAAAAATGCCGACCCCCTCCTCACTTGCTTTCGCTCCTATCCTTCCTGTAGCATTTGTACACTGGAACAAGTGAGATGCCAGTCCTGTCCCTCCCTTAGCCATGTTTCTATAATACCAATGATTTTGGATGGGGAGGAATTTGTTAGATATGTTCAAGAAAACTTCCTTAATCAATATGTGGATGGCTCTACTAGAGATTAGGCAAAACATGACCTCCACTTTTAAAATAGGGCAGGGCAAGTGACTGAGGTGTTAATGGGGGAGCACTAAGTGATCATAACAGTATTAGTTTAAAAATAGTTATGGAGCATTTGTACACTGTAGCATTTGTACACTGGAACAAGTGAGCTGCCAGTCCTGTCCCTCCCTTAGCCATGTTTCTATAATACCAATGATATCCCAGTCCCATGTTCCCATCCATGCCCGGAGTTCATCTGCCTAACTTGACAGGAGACATTGAAATGCATTGAAATAAATGCAGTTTAGATCTTCAGTCTTCCCTCATTCTCTGCCGTGCTCTTGTCTGCCTTGCCTATTTACCTTGCTCTCTAACTTTTGAACCAGCGTCAACCTTCTCTCTTGTCTCACTACTGCTTAGGGTCCAACCCCACCAACCAGGCTAGTTTAAACCTTCCCGAGTAGCTCTAGCAAATCTCCCTGCCAGGATATTGGTCCCCTCCAGTTCAGGTGCACCTTGATCCCCTTGTACACGTTACATCTGCCCTAGAAGAGATCCCAATGATCCAAAAATCTGAATCCCTGCCCCCTACACCAGCTCCTCAACCATGTATTCATCTGCCCTGAGCTCCTATTTCTATTGTCATTAGCACGTAACACCCGGAACAGTCCAGAGATTGTTAGCCTTGAGGTCCTGCTTTTTAACCTCCAGCCCAACTCCCTAATTCATTCTGCAGGACTTCATCCCTTTTACTATTGATGTCGTTGGTATCAATGTGTACAATGACTCTGGCTCCTCATGCTCTCCTTTGAGAATTTGCAGTAACCGCTCTGAGATATCCTTGGCCCTGGCACCAGCAGGGAAACACACCATCTTGAAATCTCATTTGCAGCTGCAGAAATACCTGTTTGTGCCCCTGACTAGTCCCCTATTACAATTGCTCGCTTGAACTTTACCATAGCCTGCTTTACAGCAGAGCCAGTCATGGTGCCAAATACCTGACAACTGCTGCTATTAATAGAATCCAAATGGCATACTTGTTTGAGAGGGAGGTAGCCACAAGAGGCTCCTGCAATACCTGCCTACCTCTCCGGCAGTCACCTATCTACCCGACTGAACCTGCGTGTGTCCATCTCCCTGAAGCTACTGTCTATCACACTTGCTGCCTCTTGTCTGTTCTTCTAACTGCCGTCCAGCCGATCCACGTAGCCTGAGAGGAGCTACAGACAGACGCACTTCCTGCAGACATAGTCACCAGGACAGTTGACCCCCAACATCCGACAGGAGGAGCACACCATTCCACTGATTGCAACTCTGCCCCTTTAACAACCAGTGGACTTAGGGGGAAAAAAGGTCTTACTCTTACTTTATTGCTGTTTGCCCTCCTCAGCAAAGCTTTGTACTCTCCTAGACTCTCCTTTGTACTGTCTCTTAGATCTAACCAGCAGCCTTGCAAAATGGCCGGAACAAGACTCGCAATGCCTCTCTCCCATACATAGCTCAACTGTCACACTTAGCTCAATTTCCAGCAACTGCACACTCCTGTTGGTTGCACTCTGTGTCACATTAGCAGTGTACTTAGCATTCAGTCAGAAGGTGTGGGTTTAAGTCCCATATGCAATGGAGCTGTGGCATAATATGGCTGAACTGGCAGATTGAATAAAAAAGTACACAGGATCAAACCATCCAAACTCCAAATTGTTGAAGATTGGACGTAGAACTGAAGTTGTTTGTTGGAACCCCACGTATGCCCTGATGCACAGAGCTCTGTGTAAACTCCAGACTGGCAAGCCCCTTTCGTTGAGTTAGGAGTGGGTGTTATGAGTAGCTATCCAATGTCTCTTGGTTAGAAGTGGATACTTCACACTGTACAAACTACTAGCAAGAAGGAAACAGGGAAATGACAAGGCCAACAAGTTCAAATTAAGACAAAGGATGGGACCAACATCTCCTGAATATTGTGGGATGTACAGGACTGGATAAAGAGAAAAAGGGAGGCTTATGGCAGGTAATGAATGCTCCAAACAGCAAAAGACCTATAGGAGCACAGGCTGTACAAAGGGAAATTTAAAAAGATTAGAAGAGCTAACAAGGGGCTAACAGTTTTATTAGTTGTGGGTACGGGTTCCTAGATGTATGTCAGTAGCTGTCGCAGGGCGGTTATTGGTTTGTGGTCTACCCTGATACCTAGGGGTCTGACTTGTGGTAATCTCTGATGTGTCTCTGATGTACGGTAGGGTGACTAGTGTGTCTGGCTGTGTTGTGTCTCCTTGTTGTGCTTTGTCACAGCAGATTATGCTTTTTGGGTATCCATTCCTTTTAAAAACTCAGTGTAAGTGCCCCTGTTCTGCTTTGCGCAATTCCGGGTTGATGCAGTATATTGTGGCTCATTTGAATAATATCCTGATGCAGGTCCGTTTATGGCTGTTGGGGTGGTTGCTGGTGTAATTAAGTATCTGGCCCGTATGTGTGGTCCTTCTGTATACACTAGTCTGGAGTTCTCCATTGTTCTTACGTTCTACCTTTATGTCTAGGAAAGGTAGTCAGTTATTCTCTTCTTCTTCTGTGAATTTTATTCGGGTGAAGAGGTTGTTTATGTGTCAGTGGGTTTCTTCTATCTTGTGCGTTTGATAATCAAGAAGATGTCATCTACATAGCGGACCTAGAGCTTGGGTTGCATAGTGGGGAGCACTGTCCGTTCTAAACTTTGCATTACCTTTGTACTTTGTGTCAGCGGTCAGTACTGAGAGGGACGATGTAGATATTGAGAATAGGGAGAAAGCCTGTGATACAATTAAACAAGTTAGAATAGACAGACATGAGATTCTGAGTGGTCTAGCAGGCTTAAAAGTAGGCAAATCTCTAGGATCAGATGAAATGTATCCCAGCTTGTTGCGTGAGGCAAGGGAAGAAATAGCAGGGGCACTGACAATAATTTTCAATTCCTCTCTGGACATAGGAGAGATGCCAGAGGACAGGAGCACAAGCAACGTTGTACCATTATTCAAGAAGGTAACAAGGGATAAGTCAGGAAACTAGTTAGTCTAACCTCAGCGGTAGGGAAACTATTGGAAACAATTCTGAAGCACAGGATTAATCTCCACTTTGGAGAGACAGGGATTAATTATGAACAGTTGACATGTTTTTTTTAAAATGGAGGTTGTTTACTGAACTTGATTGAATTTTTCAAAATTGTAACCAGGTGTTTAGATGAACCAAATGCATTTGATTCAGTGTACTTGGACTTCAACGTTCTGCATGCGAGACTGACAGCTAAGCTAAGAGCCCATGGGATCCAAGAAAATTTGGCTCATTGGATCTAGAATTAGCCAAGACACAGGTAGCAGAGGGTATTGGTCGAAGGGTGTTTTTGTGACTGGAAACCTATCTCCAGTGGAGCTTTACTTATTCACTCGTGAGAAGTGAGTATGGCTGGCTTGTCAGCATTTATTGCCCATGTTATGGTTGGTTGGCTCACCGAGCTGGTTTGTTGTTTTTCCGCAGACATTTCATTACCCTGCTGGGTAACATCATCAGTGCAGCCTCCCTGATGCTACTCAGCAGGGTAATGAAACGTCTGCGGAAAAACAACGAACCAGCTCGGCAAGCCAACCAACCACACCATCCACAACCCAAGCTACAAATCTACTCTGAAACCTTATTTATTGCCCATCCCCAGCTGATCATGAGAAAGTGGTGGTGAGCTGCCTTCTTGAGCCAACGCAGTCGGTAGACCCACAACACCCTTAGGGAAGGAATTTCTAACATTCTATGTACAGGACATAACAGGGCAATTTTCCATATTGTCGAATACATGCTAGTGTTGTAACTGTACTGGGGGAGCTTGGCTACGGGAGTGGCAAATTCTGGAGCGCAAGTCTTCAGTATTATTGCTAGAATGTTGTCAGGGTCCATAGACTTAGCAGTAACCAACCATTTCATGATATCTCATGGAGTGACTGAATTGGTTGAAGACTGGTATCTGTGCTCCTGGGGACCACTGGTGGAGGCTGAGATGGATGATCCATTTGGTCGTTCTGGCTGAATATTGTTGCGAATGCTTTACCCTTACCTTTTGCACCAATATGCTGGGCTCTTCCATCATTCAGGATGGGAACTATTTGTAGAGCCTTTTCCTCCAGTCATTGTTTAGTTATTCATCATCAATCACGACTGGATGTGGCAGGACTGCAAAGCTTAGATCTGATCCATTGGTTGTGGGATTGGTTAACTCCATCTATCACTTGTGACTTATGCTGTTTGGCAGCACACAAGTAGTCCCGTTTGTTAGCTTCACTAGGGTGACATCTCATTTTTCGGTATGCCTTGTGTGGATCCTGGCATGCCCTCTGCACTCTCCATCGAACCAGGGTTGATCCCCTGGCTTGATGGTAACGGTTGATTAAGGAATATGCCGGACCATGAGGCTGCAGATTGTGTAGGAGTACAATTGTGCTGCTGATGATGGTCCACAGTACCTCATGGATGCCTAGTCTTGAGATGCTAGATCTGTTTGAAACTTCATGGGCTGCAGAGTCAATGTTGAGGATGCCCAGGGCAACTTCCTCCTGCTGTATACCATTGGGTTGCCACCTCTGCTGGGTGGCATTAGTGAGCCAGATGGGTTTTTCTAACAATTGACAATGGTTTCATGGTTATCAGCAGATTCATAATTCCAGGTGTTTTTAAATTATTGAATTCAAATACCACCATCTGCAATGGTGGGATTTGAGCCAGGCTCCCCAGAACATTACAAGGGTTTTAGGATTAATAGTCTACCAACAAGGCCACCGGGCAATCACCTCTCACAGGGGTCAATCTTGAACAATTTAGAATTGCATGTATGAGGGTTGATCAGTAAGTTTCTGGATGGAACTAAAATTGGTGGGGTAGTAAATAGTGAGGAGGATAGCTTTACATTCCAGGAAGATGTAGAATGGCAGGTCAGATAGGCTGATCAGTGGCAAATGGTTTCAATCCAGACAATTGTGATGTTATGCAATTGGGCAGGACAAGCAAGACAAGGGAATACATGATGAATGGTAGAAATCCTGGGAAGCATTAACCATCAGAGGATCTTGGTGTACATGTCGACTGGTCGTTAAATTAGTTAAGAAAGGGATTAAGAAGGCATATGGTATACTTGCCTTTATTGAGGCACACAATTTAAGAGCAGGGAGGTTATGCTCAAACTGTACTGTGTGCAGTTCTGAAATCCACATTATAGGAGGGATGTGATAACACCAGAAAACTTGTTGAGGTTGGTTGCTCGCCGAGCTGGTTTGTTGTTCCGCAGACGTTTCGTTACCGTGCTTGGT
>NW_025978228.1:3449-6603 GCF_021869965.1 Rhincodon typus | reverse complement strand
GGAGGGGATAGGTAGGAGGAAGGACAGGTTAGGGAGGCAGGGACAAGCTGGGCTGGTTTTGGGATGCGGTTGGGGGAGGGGAGATTTTGAAGCTTGTGAAGTCCACATTGATACCATTGGGCTGCAGGGTTCCCAAGCGAAATATGAGGTGCTGTTTCTGCAACCTTCGGATGGCATCATTGCGGCAATGCAGGAGGCCCAGGATGGACATGTTGTCTGAGGAATGGTAGGGGGAGTTGAAATGGTTCGCGACTGGGAGGTGCAGTTGTTTGGTGCGAACCGAGCATAGGTGTTCCACAAACCGGTCCCCAAGCCTCTGCTTGGTTTCCCCGATGTAGAGGAGGCCACAACGGGAACAGTGGATACAGTATACCATATTAGCAGATGTGCAGGTGAACATCTGCTTGATGTGGAAAGTCTTCTTGCGGCCTGGGATAGGGGTGAGGGGGGAGGTGTAGGGGCAGGTGTAGCACTTCCTGCAGTTGCAGGGAAAAGTGCCGGGTGTGGTGGGGCTGGAGGGGAGTGTGGAGCCGACAAGGGAGTCCTGGAGAGAGTGGTCCCTCCGGAAAGCAGATAAGGGTGGGGAGGGTAAAATGTCTTTGGTGGTGGGGTCGGATTGCAGATGGCAGAAGTGTCGGAGGATGATGCATTGGATCCGAAGGTTGGTGGGGTGGTATGTGAGGATGAGGGGGATTCTGTTTTGGTTGTTATTGCAGGGAGGGGGTGTGAGGGATGAGTTGCGGGAAATGCAGGTGACATGGTTGAGGACGTTCTCGACTACTGAGGGGGGGGGGGGGTGGGGGCCCTGGAAAAATAAGGAATCCTGGGATGTCGGGGAGTGAATGCCTCATCCTGGGAGCAGATGCGGCAGAGGTGAAGGAATTGGGAATCGGGGATGGCATTTTTGCAGGAAGGTGGGTGGGAGGAGGTGTATTCTAGGTAGCTGTGGGAGTCGGTGGGCTTGAAATGGATACCGGTTTCCACGTGGTTGCCAGAGATGGAAACAGAGAGGTCCAAGAAGGAGGGAGAGGTATCAGAGATGGTCCAGGTGAACTTAAGGTTGGGGTGAAAGATGTTGGTGAAGTGGATGAACTGCTAGAGCTCCTCGTAAAACATATTTAATTGGTTTTAAGATGCCAGTTTTTGTAAGGAATAAGGGAAGTTAAAGGTTGTGAATGGATTAATTGCGAGATTTCTTTTGTAAGATATAGTGAACTCATCAACAGGGCTTTATTTTATCTTATCTCAGCATGGAACCTGAGGTCTACTCAGTCTGTAAGTTTTCCCAGATTGGGTTTACTGAATCAGAAATTGTCCCCATGTTCCTGACCCGGAAGCAAAGTTTCAGTCCAGAATTTCTTTGGATTTCACCTTTCATACTCACAGCTGGATTCAACTTCTCTCAACTGGTTTTGGGGATGTCTGATTAATTGTATTTCTATTTTTAAAAGGTAGGCAATCTTTCAGAAAGCTGCATGCAATGGTACATGGAGCAGGAAGCTAAGGAAGACCATAAGGGACTTGTCATCGGATTAGGGGCAAAAGCTGAATGAAGCAGTCAGGTTGATTCTGAAGCAAGTGGCGACAGCAATGGATTGAGTTGATTGTGCACCATCTTGGCTGCTGAGCTGATGGACAGGAATTCAATAACAGTAATAATAATAGTAATAATAACTGTATGAGGAACTGGAATTATTCAGTCCCCAGCATTCGCAGTGGTTTTATTCAGCAAGCACGGCCTTCATTGCAAATGATTCTAATTGTGTGTGTAATTTAGACAGCTTGGCTGCAGTAATGGTTTCATTGAGAGTTAGAGACAGGGATGCAATTAAGAAAGAAAAGATCATTTCACTGCTTCTTCAAAGTTCCTGGCTCTCATTAAAGCATTGCAAGGGCATACATTATACATGGTATCTGACACAGTGCCAGTCATTAGGCTTCACAAAGCCATTGTGTTGTTGATCTGAAAATTCAAAAGAACTTCAGCCGAGATGATTGAACTGAAATTAGCCACACCCATAAATCATGATGATAGGTTTTCTGATGTTGAAGCATTCTTCACCACCTTCAGGTGATAAGGAAACAGTTCCTTCTCTTTGTGTCATTTGAATAAAATGCCTTAACCTTGCCTTCAAACTAATTCTAGATTGAAAGGATGAAATGGATTATTATAATCCTGCTAAGGTGTCGGCTATGTGCATCCCACTTGAGTTGTCAACTCTGCTTGGCCACATTCCTGGAGGTTTAAACAGATAACCTCGCCGCCAAGCAAACAGCACTGGCTCAGTGGTTAGCACTACTGCCTCACAGCACCAGGGGTCCAGGTACACCTTAGATGACTCTATAGAGTTTGCACTTGACCAGCTTCATTCCCTAGGATTAGGTCAAGCACTGCCCCATTTCTAGTAGATTATCAAGCTTTCCTGGATGATCTTCTCACACTAAGGCGATCGCTGTTAATGTTAGCAAAGTTGAAGCCTCTACAACTATAATTGTGTTTCTCTCACACCTTTCTGTACTTTGCTTACATATCTGCTTCTCTATCTCCCTCAGACTATTAGGAAGCCTGGATATAATCCCAGCAAAGTAGTCGCTCATTTTTTTATTTCTAAGCTCTACCCAAATGGCCTCATTTGAAGACCTTCTAGGACATCCTCCTTCATTAGTCCATCATTTCCTTTGCCAATAACACAATGTCTCTACCTCCTTCATTGACCCCCACACCCTACCACCCCCGATCCCCACCTCATCCCATCTGAAACTTCTGTACCCTGGAATGTTGAGCTGGCAATCCTGTCTTTCCTACAACCATGTCTCAGCGATTATAACTATATCATATTCTTATGTGCTAATCAATGCTATGAGTTTGCCTGCTTTATTACTCAGGCTCCTTGCACTAAAATAGATACAATTTAGCTTTCCAAATCTCTCATGTGCCTTACCCTGCCTATGTCTTCTCCAGTATTGGGCCATCCTGGCATTCCTTATAAATCAGACTGAATCTTGCATCTACTCTGTGCCTCACCACCCTGCTAAATCAGTTTAAAATCTTCCAGCAACGACATTGGGAACAAAAACAAAGTTGCTGGAAAAGCTCAGCAGGCCTGGCAGCATCTGTGAAGGAGAAAACAGAGTTAACGTTCGGGTCCGGTGA
>NW_025978228.1:1164-3349 GCF_021869965.1 Rhincodon typus | reverse complement strand
TTTTCTCCTTCACAGATGCTGCCAGACCTGCTGAGCTTTTCCAGCAACTTTGTTTTTGTTTCTGATTTGCAGCATCTGCAGTTCTTTTGGTTTTTATTTAGCAAAGACATTGGACCTATTCTGGCTCAGGTACAATCAGGTACAGCTTGTCCAGGTCCCACCTACCCCAGAAAATGTCCCAATGATCCAAAAATCAAAAGCCCTCCCTCATACACCATCCCTTTAGCCATACGTTCATCTGACCTCACTTCTTACTCCTATACTCAGTAATACATGGCACTGGAAGTAATCTGAAGATTACAACCTTTTTCTTTAAGCTACTACCTAACTCTCTAAATTCCTGTTGCACGCCCTTTGTTTTACCCATGTCGTTGGTACCAACATGTACTACGACTACTTGCTATTCGCCCTCCCTCTTCAGAATGCCCAATGGCCACTCTGGAACATCCCTAACCGTGGCATGAGGGAGGCAACATACCATTTCTGAAGAAGGGTCCCAACCTGAAACGTCATCTTTCCTGCTCCTCTGATGCTGCTTGGCCTGCTGTGTTCATCCAGCTCTGCACCTTGTTATCTCAGATTCTCCAGCTTCGGCAGTTCCTACTATCTCTGATACCATTTGAGAGTCTCGGTCAGTGTCACAGAACCGCCTGTCAGTTCCCCTCACAATCGAGTGCCTGATCACTAAATCTCTTCCAGTCTTATTCCTCCCCTGGTGCACAGCAGAGCCAAATGTAGTGACACAAACTTAGATTGTTTCTGCTTTTCCTTGAGAGGCCATTCTCCACCCCCCCAACCCCCCCAGCCAACAGTATCCAACACGGCATATCTGTTTGAGAGGGGAATAACCACAGGGGACTCCTGTACTGCCTGCCTATGCTTACTAGTCTTCCTGTGGTTGCACAGTGCTTTTCTATCTGTGTAGCCCTTACTGGTGGTGTGACCAACTCACTAACTGTGCTATGCACAAAGTCCTCAACAACAAGGCTACTCCATAGTGAGTCCATCCGCAGCCCCATGTGTCAAATCAGGAGCTGCAGCTGAACCCATTTTATGTCTATGTAGTCACCATGAACACTGAGTATTCCTGATTTCCTACTTTTTGCAGGAGGAGCTTTCCATGGGGTTAGGTTTTCCTGCCATTGTGAATCTTGTCGACTGCAGACAATAAACAATAAACTGGGAACCAATCATTCCACTTTACTCACTACTGACCAAATCTGATTTCTTGCGCTCCCTCTCGCTAATCTTAACAAATTACAAACCACAAAAATAAAGACCCTGCATTCTCTCCACCACTCGTCCTGTTCATGCCCAGGGTCACTCCATCCCTCTTTCGCTGCCACAACTGACCTCGATTGAGGCCCCATTCCTTAGGCTTTTATCAGGTCCGCCCCTGCTGCCACTGTTCACCCCATGGTTTGCACTGTTCTACTCCTGTTGCTCCAGCATTGTTCCTCAACCATGTGTGCTGCTGAGCTATTTTTTCCAGTCTACTCCAGCTGCTCTCGGTCCTTTCTAGTTACCCTTATTTAAGCTTAGGACAGCTGTTTTGGAACCATGTTCCTCCTTCTCAAACTAAATGTTATATTCAACTACATTATGGTCACTGTTTCCATGGGGATCTTTTACTGACATCATTGATTAACTCTGTGTCATTACAAAATGCCAGATCCAAAATAGCCTGATCCCTGGTCAGATGCATAACATATTGCTCTTGAAGACTGTTCCAATGCACTGTATGAATTCTGCCTCATGGATTCCTCTTTAATCTGCCTATCCTACTCTACATGAAGATTAAAGTCACACAAGATTAATGTACTGCTTTGTTACATGCCCTCATTATCGCCTGATTTATGATTTTTTTCTTCTTTAGTTGTCACTTTATACAGTTTGCTATATTCTTGCAATTTCGAACTTCTGTATTTGTTTTATGGCCTGTGTATGGAAATGTAAGATCCATATGATATGTAAATTTTTAAAGATAAATTGGAAGTTTCATATATCATAAGGAAATGTTTCTAAGGAAGTTGAAAAAGCTCTTCATTTTTGAATGCCACTGTGATCTTTTCTTGGTGTTGCTTGCTCTGGTGTCGAGAGATTAAGGGATGCACAAGTTCCATGCTACAAGCAACAGAAAATGTGTGTGTGTGTGTGTGTGTGTGTGTGTGTGTGGGTGTGGGTG
>NW_025978228.1:0-1064 GCF_021869965.1 Rhincodon typus | reverse complement strand
GTGTGTGTGTGAGTGTGTGAGAGAGAGTGTTTGTGTGTGTGTGTGCACGCGTGAGAGAGTGTGTGTGTGTGTTAAAGGGTGCGCGGGTGTATGTGTGTGTGTGTGAGTGCATGTGTGTGATAGAGAGTGTGTATGTGTGTTTGTGTGTGAGAGAGAGAGAGTGTGTGTGTGTGCGCATGTGTGTGTGTGTATGAAAGAGCATGTGTGCGTGTGCACGCATGTGTATGTGTGTATGAGACAGCATGTGTGCCTGTGTGTGTGTGTATATGTGTGTGTGTTTGAGAGAGTGTGTGTGTGTGTGAGAGACCATGTGTATGTGTGCGCACATGTGTGTGTGTGTGAGAGAGCGCGCGTGTGTGAAAGTGTACGTGTGCGTGAGAGAGAATGTGAGTGTGAGTGTGTGAGAGAGTGCTTGTGTGTGTGTGAGAGAAAGAGAGAGTGTGTGTGTGTACATGTGTGTGAGTGTGTGTGTGTGCGTGAGAGTGCATGTGTGTGCATGAGAGTGCATGCGTGTGGATGTGTGTGTGAGAGTGTGTGTGTGTGAGAGAGAGAGAATGTGCGTGTGTCTGTGTCTGTGTGTCTGTGTGTGTCTATGTGTGTATGAGAGAGCGTGTGTATGTGTGTGTGTGTGTGAGAAAGAATGCATGTGTGAGTGTGTGAGAAAGAATGCATGTGTGAGTGTGTGAGAGAGAGTGCTTGTGTGTGTGCGTGTGTGTGAGAGAGAGTGTTTGTGTGTGTGTGTATGTATGAGAGAATGTGTGTGTGTGAGAGAGCGTGTGTGTATGAGACAGCATGTATGTGCGTGCGTGCATATGTGTGTGTGTTTGTGTGTGTGAGAGAGAGTGTGTGTGTGAGTGTGTGAGAGAGAGTGCTGTGTGTGTGCGTGTGAGAGAAAGAGAGAGTGTGTGTGTGTACATGTGTGTGTGTGAAACGCTGGGTGTGTGTATGAGTGAGAGTGTGTGTGTGTGAGTGCGTGTGTGTGTGTGAGAGTGCATGTGTGTGCGTGAGAGTGTGTGCCTGTGTATGTGTGTGTGAGAGAGAGTGTGTGTGTATAGGTATGTGTG
>NW_025978227.1:0-6604 GCF_021869965.1 Rhincodon typus | reverse complement strand
TGAAGCAGTGTCACATGATGGGAGGGTCAGTCCTGAGGTATTACAGCACTGTCAGTGGTTTGGAACTGTGGGAATGCTTCATTATCATATGTTCAGTCCTGAGCAGGTGCCGATATCATATGTTCAGTCCTGATAGAATGTCTCATCATCGGGAGTCATTACTGAGTCAGTGCCTGTTTGTCAAAGGTACACTACAGAGGGTGTGCATCATTGTCAGAAGGTCAATACAGAGGCAGTACCTGATTGTAAGGGGGTCATATCGGAGTGTGCCACATGCTTAGATGGTCAGTTCTGTGGTAGTGCAGCACTTTAAGTGGGTCAGTTCTGAGGCATTGCCTCATTGTCAGAGGGTCATTACTGAGGCACAGTCTCATTCTAAGAGGGTATGAATTGAAGGGGTCTCACACGTTTAGATGATCAGGACGGAGGTATTGCAGATCTATCAGAAGGTTAGTCCTTAGGGACTGCCTCGTTGTCAGCAGGTCAGTTTGGAAGAAGTGCTTCACTGTCAGAGCATTGGTACTGAGCGAGTACCTCATTGTCAGAGTCGGGATCAAGGGAGTGCTCACAATTTAGACAGTCAATACATGTAGACAGCATTGTCAGTGGGTGAGTACGAAGGGGCCATTCTGAAGCAGTGCCTCAATGTAATGGGATCAGGATGGATGGAGGGCCACATGATTAGGGGTTTAGCCCTGAGGAATGGAAGCACTGTCAGATCTCATTTCCGTGATATGGAGGTGTCGATGTTGGACTGAAGGAGGACTGAGGCTGCAAAAGCTTGTGTTGGACTATCACCTGGTGTCGTATGAATTCGGACCTGTGGGAGCGCATTATAGTCACTGGGTCAGTACTGAGGGAGTGCCTCATTGTCAGAGGGTCAATATTGAGGCCATGCCTCATTGAAGTGGGGTCAGGATTGAGGGTGTACCTCACGATTACAGAGTCAGTACTGAGGAGCTGCAGCTCTGTCAGAGGATCAGTTCTGAGGTAGGACTGGATTGTAAGTCCAAAGGCTCACTGGTCTACATTTCCCTGGCTCTGCCTCAGCCTCAGTATTGACCCTCTGACAGTTATGCACTCCCACTGATCTTACCCTCCAACAGTGCTGAAATGCCACAGCACTGATCCTCTCATCAGAATCATAGAATCCCCACAGTGTAAAACAGGCCATGAAGCCCAAGTCCACACTCACCCTCCCAAGCGCATCCCCTTAACGTATCCCTGTAACCCTGCATTTCCCTTAGAATTATCACCTGATGCCGTCCCTCAGAATGGACTCTTTGACAATGAAGCACACCCTTACGAATGAATCTCTGATAAGACACTCTCTCAGTATTGACCTCTGATCATGAGGTTCTCGCTCAGTACTGGCCCCCTGACAGTTCTGATCTCATTACAAAGAGGCAGTGCCTCACCAATGACCCTCTGACAAAGGAGCAGTGTGTCAGAACTGACCATCTGACAAGGAGGCACTCCGTCAGTCTGACCCTCTCTCCCTGCTGCAGAACTGATCTTTTGTTAATGAGGTACTGCCTGGGTTCTGACCCTGATAGAGCTGAAATGCCTCAGTACTTACCGTCAGTCTGTGGCAAAACCTCCATTCTGACACCATTACACTGAAGCACAGCCTCAGTGCTGACCCACTGACAAAGAGACTCTGTCTCAGAACTGACCAGCTGACAATCTGCCAAGGCCCGAGGTACTGACACAATAATAACGAAACCCTCCCTCAGTACTGACCCTCTAAATGTGAGGTCGCCCTCAATTCTGATGCCCTTACAATGAGGCACTGTCCCAGTTCTGACACCTGCATAATTAACAATTCGCTCTGTCCAACAGTAATGCACTCCTGCAGCAATGACCGTCTGACAATGACGCACTCCCTCTGTACTGGAGCTCTGACAGTGCTTCAATCCCTCAGTAATGCCCCTCTGACAATGAAATAGTCCATCAGTTCTGACACTGTCACAGTGTTGCAATGTCATGGTGACCCTGTAATCGTTTCGCACTACCTCACTTTTGATGCCTTTATCGTGAGGCAATGCCTCAGCACTGATCCTCTGATACAGCTGCAATACCTTAGCACTGATCCTCTCTGTGTAGCAAACCATCAATTCCCACACCGTTAAACTGAGGAACTGCCTCACAACACAAACTCTGACAATGAGTCATTCCCATACGACGAACCCTCTGACAAATGAACAATGCCTCAGAACTGACACACTGACAATAAGGCAGTCCCTTAGTACTAACCCGCTGATCATAATATCACAGTCATGAACCTCTTATTGTGTGGCGTCCCTAGAATTCGGACACCTTTCGAAAGAAGGACTGCCTCCGTATTAATGCTGTGACAGTGCTTCAATAGCTCAGTGTTGACCTGCTAATCGTGAAGCCATCCCACAGTTCTGATCCCGTTACATAGAGGCCTTCGCTCAATCCTGACCCTCTGACTGTATTAAACTATCTCAGTACTGGTCCTGCAAACGTGTTGCACTCCCTTATTTCTCACCCGATTATATTGAGACTGTGCACCCCACTGGACCCTCTAACAGTGACACAATCCCTCAGCAGTGGCACTACAGTGAAGCACTGTCACTGACACTCTGACAATGAGGTTGTCTATTCTGACCCCTTTACATGGAGGCACTGCGTGAGTATTGACCATTGAGGCATTTCCTCAGTAGTTACCTTCAGGTTTGGGTTCAGGCCAGATGAGGCTCAGGGTGGGGCTAGGGTTAGGGTTAGGTCTGAGGCTCGGGTTAGAGTTGACGTCAGTGTTGAGGCTGCAGTTGGGGGCTGGCACCAAGACCGGGACAAGCTCAGTCGGGGATGGAGGAGGGGGCAGAGGCTGTTGGGATGGCCGAGGGCCGGGGAACAGGACAGTCGGGGCCAGAAGAGGGACAGGCTGGTATTAGGGCGAAAGATGGGGGCCGAGTCAGGCTAAGGCTGGGGTTAGATTTAGGTCGGAGCTCGGGTCTGGGACAGGCAGGGGTTAGGGTCGGAGCTGCGGGCTGGGTGCTGGGACCTTAACCTGGTCGGGGTCGGTGTCGGGGTCAGGCTCAGGGCCGTGGTTAGTGTTAGGGTCAGGGTGAGGGCTGCGAAAGGCTGCGGGGGAATTTTGGGCTGGCGCGCCGATGGCTGTGTCTGGGTCCGGGTTTTGAGTTACGGCTGGGACAGGGACTGAAGGCTGGGGTCTGGGGCCGGTGCGTAGGGCTGAGCTTAAGGCGAGGTTTACGGTGATTTTCTGGTCTGGGGCTCTGGATTGGGTCGGGCCGGCCCGGGCGGGGCTGGAGGTCTGGGGCCGGGTTTAGTTTCATTGTCAGGTTGGGGCGAAGGTTTTGGTTATGTTTGGGGCCGGGGTCGGAGGTCTGAGGCAAAGGCTAGGTTTACAGAAATGGTCTGGGCGGGGGCCCCGGTTTGGGTCGGGCTGGGCTGGGCCAGGGCTGCGACAGGCTGTCGTCCGTGATTCGGCTGGGGGCTGAAAGCTCTTTCTGGCGTCAGGGGCCAGGTTTAGGGTTAGGATTGGGGCTAAGTTTTTGGTCATGTTTGGAGCAGGGACAGACTAGGGTTGGGGTGGGTTTTGGGGGCTTGAGTTCCGGGCCAGGACAGGCTGGGTTTCGTGTCGGGGGCTGGGGGTCGCGGCCACGGCCGGAACAGTCTGGGGTTAGGGCTGAGAGCCGGGACACGCTGCGAGCCGGGACGAGGGTCAGTTCCGCGGGCTAGAGGCAGGACTGGGACAGGCTGGGGATGGAGGCTGGGGCCATAAATGTCAGAGCCCGCTGTAAATAACGAGTAAAGTATAGAGCTCCCTGTAAATAAGACCTGTAAATCCTCTCTAAAATCCCCCTAAACCCTCAAACAGACGACTGCAAAAAAAACCTCTAAAACACAGAGCCTCCAGTTAATGAAAGCTAAAACACAAGGCCCACTGTAAATCAAAACTAAATAACAGAGCCCCCACTAAAACACTGCGAGATAGTCGGATTTAGATAGTACCTCATAGTCACCAAGTGAGATCTGAGGCAGTGCCTGTTTGTCAGACAGTCAATAATGCGGAAGCGCAGTGTTGTCTAACGGTTATTGCTGAAGCAGTGCCACACGATTACAGGATCAGTCCTGAGGGAGTGCCACGCGAATAGAGGACCAAATCTGGGTTATTGCAGTACTGACAGGGTTGGAGTGAGATAACACCTCAATGTCGGCAGTGTACTGAAATTCTGAGGAAGGGTCCGCGGACCAGAAACGTTAACTCTGTTTTCTCCTTCACAGATGTTGCCAGACCTGCTGAGCTTTTCCGGCAAACCTGATTGCTCTGGTCAACCAATTGTCTCCGCCTGCTCCTGCCCCACCGAACTTATCTCCACCTGTCTCGACTCCATTTTCTCCCCCTTGGTCCAGGAACTCCCTACCTACGTCCGTGACACCACCCATGCCCTCCACCTCTCCAGAACTTCCAATTCCCCGGTCCCCAACACCTCCCCTTTACCATGGACGTCCAGTCCCTATACACCTGCATTCCCCATTCAGCTGGCCCAAAAGGCGCTCCGCTTCTTCCTGTCCCGCAGGGCCGACCAGTCCCCCTCCACTGACACCCTCATCCGCTCAGCCGAACTTGTCCTCGCCCTCAACAACTTCTCTTTCAATTCCTCCCACTTACTACAGACAAAGGGGGTGGCTGTGGTACACGCATGGGCCCAAGCTGTGTTGCCTCTTTGTAGGTTACATGGAACAATCCCTCTTCCGTAGCTGCACTGGCCCTCAACCACACCTCTTCCTCCGTTGCATTGATGACTGTATGGGCGCCCCCTCGTGCTCCCACGAGGAGCTCGAGCAGTTCATCCTCTTCACCAACACCTTCCACCCCAATCTTCAGATCACCTGGATCATCTCTAACACCGCTCTCCTTCCTGGGCCTCTCTGTTTCCATCTCTGGGAACCACCTAGAAACTGATATCCATTTCAAGCTCACCGACTCCCACAGCCACCGAGAATACACCTCCTCCCACCCACCTTCCTGCAAAAATGCCATCCCCTATTCCCAATTCCTTCACCTCCGCCGCATCTACTCCCAGGATGAGACATTCCATTCCCGTACATCTCAGATGCCCTCGTTTTTCAAAGACCGCAACATCCCCCCCTCAGTATTCGAGAACGCCCTCGACTGTGTGTCCCGCATTTCCCGCAACTTGTCCCTCACACCCCCCACCCCGCAATAACAACCAAAAACGAAGCCCCCTCGTCCTCACGTACCAGGCCACCAACCTCCAGATCTAACGCATCATCCTCCGACACTTCCGCCATCTGCAATCCGACACCACCACCGAAGACATTTTTCCCTCCCAACCATTATCTGCTTTCCGGAGGGACCACTCTGTCCGTGACTCCCCTGTCCGCTCCACACTCCCCTCCAGCCCCACCACACCGGGCACTTTTACCTGCAACCTCAGGAGGTGCTACACCTGCCCCTGCACCTCCCCCCTCACCCTAATCCCAGGCTACCGTGTTATACTGCATCCGCTGTTCCCGTTGTGGCCGCCTGTACATCGAGGAAATCAAGCGGAGTCTTGGGGAAAGCTTTGTAGTACACCTACGCTCGGTTTGCACTAAACAACTGCACCTCCCAGTCGCGAACCTTTCAACTCCCCCATCCATTACTCAGACGACATGTCTATCCTGGGCCTCCTGCTGTGCCACAACGATGCCAATAGAAGGTTGCTGGAAAAGCAACAACTTTTATTCCGCTTGGGAACCCTGAGGCCCAATGGTATCAATGTGGACTTCACAAGCTTCAATATCTCCCCTCCGCCTACCGCATCCCAAAACCAGCTCAGCTCGTCCCCCCTCCCTAACCTGTCCTTCCTCCCACCTCTCCCCTCCTCCCACCTCAAGCACCACCCCCATTTCCTAACTACTAACCTCATCCCGCCCCCTTGACCTGTCCGTCCTCCCTGGACTGACCTATCTCCTCCCTAACTCCCCACCTACACTTACTTTACTGGCTCCATCCCCGTCTCTTTGACCTGTCTGTCTCCTCTCCACCTGTCTTCTCCTCTATCGATTTTCTATCCGCCTCCCTCTCTCTCCCTATTTATTTCAGAACCTCCTTCCCCTCCCCCATTTCTGAAGAATGGTCTCGGCCCTAAACGTCAGCCTTCCTGCTCCTCTGCTGCTTGACCTGCTGTGTTCATCCAGCTCGAACCCTTATTATCTCAGAATCTCCAGCATCTGCAGTTCCTACTATCTCTGCTAGCGCAGAAAACTTTTTTGATGACCTGCAAGCTATTCAAGTCATGGGAGACGGTTGCTGAGGGCTGATAAATATGCTGTTTCATAGCTTCGGTTGACACGATGGTATTGTTCTGAGTAGATTAGAAAATTAACATATACTCAGGGATAGACTCTGATGGAGACTTAGGTTTGGCAACTGTTTGCAAAATAAGGCCGTGAGGATTAAAACTGTGAAAAGGCAGTAAATCAGGTGGAAGGAACATTTAATAGTAAAAAGTATGACAAGATCGCAGTTTTATGAATGAATGAAATGCGGTAATAGTAAACATAGTATGCTCGTAAGTGGTCAGTAAAGTTATGAATGAATGAG
>NW_025978226.1:0-6604 GCF_021869965.1 Rhincodon typus | reverse complement strand
TTATTCCTTTTAGCCCTGATTTTCCGTGGCTAAACCATCTAGCCTGCACATCCCTGGACACATCTCCATGGATGTAGCCTGACCCACTGGTGATCCCCAGCATTTGCTGTTTTCAGTACAGATTCCAGCACCTGCAGTAATTTGTTCCATCACCCAATACCCTCTTCAATGCCTCAATTGAACCTGCCTCCACCATATTTCCAGGCAATACATTCCAAACCCTCACCACACGCTGGGTGAAAAGACTTCTTCTCACATCACTTGCTTTGTTCGTGGATCACTTCAAATCCATGCCCTCTCACTT
The DNA here is from genome assembly GCF_021869965.1 of Rhincodon typus. Lineage (NCBI taxonomy): Eukaryota > Metazoa > Chordata > Chondrichthyes > Orectolobiformes > Rhincodontidae > Rhincodon > Rhincodon typus. The sequence continues at coordinate 6,300 of NW_025978226.1, read as the reverse complement.
TTTTTTTCTTTTACAAGTGGGAACAGCTTGTCTCTGTGTATGCTTTCTAGCTTGCTCATGATTTTGAAAACTTGTCTCAAATCTCCTCTTAGCCTTCTCTCCAGGGAGAACAGTCTCAACTTCTTCAACCTGTCCTCGTAACTGAGGTTTTTCATTCGTGGAACCATTCTAACAAATCGCTTCTGCGCTCTCTCCAGTGTGTTCACATCTTTCCTATAACGTGTCATAAGAAATGTAAAATGTAGTTTATCTTGAGGCAGTGTCACCGATTTACCTGAGCTATTTATAATTTTATGTGTCAGCATTGTTTGTGTTGGTTGTTTGTTTATTTATGCAGTGTGTGCGTTGTCACAGAGCCAACCAATAGCCTTGCCCATGGCTAGATGGGAGTCTTTAAGCCCATAGAGTTATAGAATCATACTGCACGGAAACAGACCCTTCAGTCCAACTTGTCCGTGCCGACCAGACATCCCAATCTGACCTAGTCCCATTTGCCGGCATTTGGCCCATTTCCCTCTAAACCCTTCCTATTCATATACCCATCCACCACTTTTCAGGTTTAGTCAGCAGACACTTCTCAATAATAGATGTGCTTGTTTCAGCTACATCCTGGATGGCCTTGGAGACTTCATTGATAGCAGAAGATTTGGCCAGTCCACAAATGCTCTCGCTCTCCTGTGGCTGTGAGGAGTAAAAATTGGGACGGTTGGCAGTTGGGTCATGAATTTAAAGGTAGCTTTTGCTAGACATTTTCCCCTGTCAAAGGCCCTCGGCTGTTACTGCTTGGCATGATACCTTTAACCACATGCACACCCTCGGTGTGCATTCGAACCCAGGCCTCCAGAACATTATCCGAGTCTCTGGATTAACAGTCCAGCGATAATACCATTAGACCATCACCTCCCCAGCACTAGGAACCAAGGAACCAACCGCATCACAACCTGGGTTACCCGGGAGCAGCAACGTTCCAAATCAGGAGAGGAAAGGCACACCCTCGGTGAGTGGAGGAGATCATTGAAAAAAATGTGTGGCTAAACTAGACTGGAGTAGCTTGCCTGTTAATTTTTAATTTGTTCATGAGATTCCTTCCCTAAGGGCATTGTGGGTCTACCTACAGCACATGGACCGCAGCGGTTCAAGAAGGCAGCTCACCACCACCTTCTCAACTTGGGATAGGCAATAAATGCTGACCAGCTAGCCATGCCCAGATCCCACAAGTGAGTAAAAAGATATTGGAGGCATGGCTGTCTGGGCCAGAATTTATTGCCCATCCCGAGTTTCCCTTTGATTGAACAACTTGTTAGGTTTATTTTAGAGAGCAGTTAGGGTCAACCACATTATTGTTCCTTCTCAAAAGGGCATTGTTGAACCAGATGGGTTTTTTAAAGTTATTGAATCCAACTTTCACCATCTGCCATGGTGGGATTTGAACCCATATGCCAAAGCATTAGACTGGGGTCTGGATTACTCGGTAAATTTGCCATAGATCCAGAGAACCATAGAGGCATAGTCTCATTAGAGAGAGAGAGAGACATGATTGGTGGTGGTTTAGCCCAAGGACGACCATACTTCAGGCAACATGAAAGGTTGAGAAGGAGATTCCTTCATGGTGACCTTAATCAGTGCAGGTATTGAGCCCACACTGTTGGTCATCAGTCTGCATTGCAAACCAGCTATCCAATCAACTGAGCTAACATCTGAATTAGTACGCCAGTGACTTTACCACTTTGACACTCCGTCCCCACAATGACCCTTCTGTAGTGGGTGGGCGAAGGGGTGGCTGTTGATTGTCAATATTGCTTCAGACTGGAAGACTTTGCTCTGTGAGAAGCAGTTAGAATTATAGAATCATGGAATCACTACAGTGCAAAAACAGGCTACTCAGCCCATCAAGTCCACACCAACCCTTAAAAGAGCAGATCACCCAGACTCACCCCCCTCTACCCTATCCCTGTAACCCTGCATTTCCCATGGTTAATCCACCTAGCCTGCACATCCATAGACGCTATGGACAATTTCCCATGGCCATTCCACCTAGCCTGCACATCTTTGGACTGTATGAGGAAACTGGAGCACCCGGAAGAAACCCACACAGACACTGGGAGAATGTGCAAACTCCACACTGTTCAGTTGTATAACAGAAGACCACAGCCATCCAAAGATCTGAGCATACAATCAAGATTGTCAAGAGCATTATTGAAAGTGTACAACGCAGTTGGAAGAGCTTAGGGCTCCAGCCTAACACTGCAGTTCAGTGTCATTTTTTCGCTTTTTATTCCCTTTTGACAACTAGCAGCTACAAAGTTAGAGCCAAGTCTCTGATCCACTTCTTTCTAGCCATTATGAAATTCTGGTAGTGATTTTATCTAATAGGCCAAGGGTTTTACATAGGGACTTCATTTATTCATGTAGAGCAAAGTGGACTGAATGTTTGTGTTGACCTGAAGCAAGCCTGATATACAGGTGCTTAGCATGCAAAAAATGTTTCATCTTCCAGCACTGTCAAAATCTACACTAATGAGCGAAGAACAAGGCCATTATAAATAGACATTCAAAGTAAAATGTGCAGTAGTCAAAGGCTGAACCTAATCACTGCCTACATTAATTACTAATAACGCACACCTGCACTTCATTATTCCTTAATTATTCCACTTTGGACACCTTGGAACTCTTGGAAAATGGCTACCACATAGGCCACAATGCAAAAAGTTTTCAAACATATGTATTTTCCCCCTCTGTTGCTTCTTAAATGCACCATGTACCAATTTATTCCAGCAAAGATTTGTAGGGATTCAGTTTGGCATTGGCTGGGTAGGGACAAGCAACTTTTGAAATGCTAGAAGAGCTGGCCTGTTTTTTTCTGTTCATTCATGGGATGTGGGCTAGGCCAGCATTTATTGCCCAGACTGCAGTTACTCCTTCCATCTAGAAGGCCATAGAGAACAGGCATACGGGAGCACCACCATCTGTAAGTTCCCCTCTAAACTTCTCACCTTCCTGACTTGGAAATACATCACCGTTCCTTCACTGTCGCTGGGTCAATAACCTGGAATTCCCTCCCCAGTAGTATTGTGGGTCAACCCACAGCATGGGCTGCTGCAGTTCAAGAAGGCAGCTCATCACCACCTTTTCAAGGGGCAACTTGGGACGGGCAATAAATGCTGGCCAGCCAGTGATGCCCACATCCCACGAACGAATTTTTAAAAAAGTCTGGAGTTGATCACACTGCTGTAGGACTGGAATCATCTGTAGGCCAGATCAGATGAGAACAGCAGTTTCCTTCCCTAAAGGGCATTAGTGAACCAGATGGATTTTTCTGACAATGTACAGCTGTTCGTGGTTATCATGAGACTTTTAATTCCAGATTTGTTATTAATTTCAAATTCCACCATCTGGCAGGATTTGAACTCAGGTCCCCAAACATTACCTGGGTCTCTGGGATTAATAGTCTCATGATAATACCAGGAGGCCATCACCTCTCAACATGTTTTATATTTAAAAACTTCCTCCTGTGTTCAATTCTGATCTCCCTGCTACAGGATAGATGTTGTGAAACTTGAAAGGGTTCAGAAAAGATTTACAAGAATGTCGCCAGGGTTGGAGGATTTCAGCTATAGGGACAGGCTGTTTGCCCTGGAGTGTCAGAGGTTGAGGGGTGATCTTACAGAGGTTTATAAAATCATGAGGGGCATGGATAGGGTGAATAACCAAGGTCTTTCTCCTGGGGTGGGGGAGTCCAAAACTAGAGGGCATAGGTTTAAGAGGAGAGAGGAAAGATTGGAAAGGGACCAAATGGGCAACCTTTTCACACAGAGGGTATTGTGTGTATGAGCTGCCAGAGGAAGTGGTAGAGGCTGGTACCATTACAACATTTAAAAGGCATCTTGAAGGGTACATGAATAGGAAGGGGTTAGATGGATATGGGCCAAATGCTGGCAAATGGGATTAGATTAATATAGGATATCTGGTCGGCATGGATGAGTTGGACCAAAGAGTCTGTTTCGGTCCTGTATAACTCTATGACTCTCTGATTTTATATTGATGTTTTTGTACACTACATAATCAGTGTCTTTGCAGTCTGCTCACTGGTAATTCATGACTGAACATGTACCTGAAGTAGTTATTGCCAGCTAACCTTCACGATGTTGGTCATGAGCCAAGAAGTACATGAAAGTGAGCCATTGTGTTATCTGCTAAGATGAAGCTTTGCATCTCCTTAACCTTGGAGCAGGAATTTCCAGTGGGAAAATAGGCTATAGAGTCTACAGGGATCAACTGGCAATGAAATGTCAAAGGAGATCCCTGCAGATTGGCAATGGTTTGTAAATCCTCTTGGGAAGAGTTCAAGCCATTAGGGCAAGAAAAATCAAACATGCAGTGATAGACTCAAATGAAAGAGAAAACACTTGGGGAAACCCTGAGAAGCAGATGACCACTTTGGTTTTCATAGGATCCCTTCAGTGTCATTGGGTCAATTTTCTGGAACTCCCTCTTGAAGGACACTGTGGGTCTGCAATGGCTCAAGGTGGCAGCTCACCATCACCTTCTCAAGAGCAAGTAGTGACAGGGAATAAATAAATAAATGCTGGCCAACCAGCAACACACACATTCTTTGGGATTCTGAACAAATCCGGCACTGAGTGATGGAGAAGAACATATTTATTATGGTCATAGGGAGATTAATAGAAAACAGCAGACTGCCATCTTAAAAACTCTGCCATGCACACGGTTGAACCTAAGCCTCATTCCATCTTGTTGTTCAATTGCAAAATTGATGTGGTCCATAAGGAAACAGTTGTCAGGTGAGTTGTCTCTCTGTTGTTTCCGAGATCATTCTCTGTGTAAACTGGCTGCTGTTTTACTTTACATTTTAAACAATGGTTACACTTCAAAAGTGTGTTGGTCCTGCCAGGTTTAGTCAAGATGATTGCAAGTGTTGAATTGAATTGCACATCTTAGAAGGCAGCCATTCTGCACATCCAGCTTGTGGCTGAGGTTGGGTTGGACGTCAGTTGTTGGATGTTCATCTCCCAATGAAGTTGTGAATTGGGTCATGAAATATTCAATTTTGTTTTGCCTTAAGGCAATTTTCCTTGCCTTCCTGATGCCGCTGTAGCTATTATGAATACTTGGTTGAGTTTCAAACACTATATTGGCTTCAGCTCAGCAGGTGGTCTATTGATTCAAAACCCATTGAAACTTTTAAGTGATTTAATAAGAGGTCATGCTTTTGGTGTGGCTTCTAGTCTATTTACAAACCTAATAGGCATTGCAAGCTTACCATATAGTTTGCATGGAGTAATTTGTTTTCAGGAAGAAATGATTGTGCATTTCAATTCAGGGCTTTAAGTTTTAATACATATTATTAGAGTTTTTTTTGCATATTCAAAAATAAGTCTTGTTCCTATTGCATTTTCCTGAGGATTGCACATGGTATATACTGGGTAAGTGACTATGGAGGGTGGATGAGGGGCCTATAAATGACATGGAGAACATGAGGAAGGTTGGGATGGCATGGGGTGAGTGCAGTGTGTGAGAGGTCATGGAGGTGGTATGGAGTGAGTATGAAGTGGTGGAAGATGAGATAGGCATGAGGGTCATAGGCTGGCATGGATGATCAGACAGAGCAGACTGTAGCATGAATGTGATGGAGGCTGAGAGAAATGAAGGGTGAGATACAGAGGACCTTTAAGAGATGCTGGGAGCTATGCTCCTGTGTTGGAGAACTGAGCTGGCCCTTGTAACAGAACTAGACAGGGTAAAAAGAAAGAATGTTCTTGATGACTGAGGAGTCCAGAACCAGAGGTCATTGTCTAAGGAGATAGGGTAGATGATTTATGACTGAGATGAGGAGAAATGTCTGTGCCCAGAGAATGGTGAGCCTGTGGAATTCTTTACCACAGAAAATAGGTGAAGCCAAAACATTGAAGGAGTGAGAAATAGTTCTTAGGGCTAAAGGGATCAAAGGATATGGGGAGAAAGTGGGTACAATTGGATGATCAGCCATGATCATATTGAATTGTAGAGTGGGCTGGGAGGGCCGAATGGCCTACGCCTATTTTCTATGATTCTAACTGATTCCTCACTATCCACGCTCCTCACGCAATCTCATGGCTGACACAATGGACTGAGAAACTGGCCTCTTTGAGAAAAGACAGAACTCCCGATCGAAGCCGTATGTGGGACAGCTGTGTACTTTGGAAGGTACAAAAGTGCACCAGAGACAACAAGGTGCAGAGCTGGATGAACACAGCAGGCCAAGCAGCATCGTAGGAGTAGGAAGGCTGACGTTTCGGGCCT
>NW_025978225.1:0-6604 GCF_021869965.1 Rhincodon typus | reverse complement strand
GGTAGGGAGTTCCTGGACCAAGGGGGAGAAAATGGAGTCGAGATAGTTGGAGATCAGTTCGGTGGGGCAGGAGCAGGCGGAGACAATGGGTCGACCAGGGCATTCAGGTTTGTGGATTTTGGGAAGGAGATAGAAGCGGGCAGTGCGAGGTTGGGGAACGATGAGGTTGGAGGCCGTGGGTGGGAGGTCACCTGAGGTGATGAGGTTGTGGATGGTTTGGGAGATGATGGTTTGGTGCTCAGGGGTGGGGTCTTGATCAAGGGGGCGGTAGGAGGAGGTGTCGGAGAGTTGGCGTCCGGCCTCGGCGATGTAGAGGTCAGTGCGCCATACTACAACTGCGCCTCCCTTGTCCGCGGGTTTTATGGTGAAGTTGGGATTGGAGCGGAGGGCTGCACGTTCTGCGGGGGAGAGGTTGGAGTGGGTGAGAAGGGTGGAGAGGTTGAGGCGATTGATGTCTCGACGGCAGTTGGAGATGAAGAGGTCGAGGGAGGGTAGGAGGCCTTGGGGTGGTGTCCAGGAGGAGGGGGTGTGTTGGAAGCGGGAGAAGGGGTCAGTAGAGGGAGGGTTAGGTTCACGGTCAGAGAAGTAAGCGTGGAGGCGGAGGCGGCATAGACATCATGTGGTCAGTTTCTGAAGTTAGGGAATTCAACGCTGAGACCTCGAAGCAGTAAAGTTCCTAAGTGGAAAATGACGTGATGTTCTTTGAGCTTCTGTTGGGCTTAGCTGGAACTTTGCAGCAAGCCCAGGATAGAAACGGAAATGAATATAATACAGTAACCTTTTTTGTCACATATACTCAATGAGTATAGTGAAAAGTTTATATGTCACCAATTGCAACGCCGACTTAGATACAGGAAGCACCCCCTGGGCACAGCTTCCTTTAGTTACAAGATCATAGACAATAGAGAAATAAAATGTCCAGCATCACAGAAATAAAAGCTCAGTACTGTTTAACCAGAAAAAAAATGAATCTAGTGGGTCTGCTCTAGTGGTCAAAATACATTAATGCCAGCTGTCTCCCCAGTGCAACAGCAAAATCTTGACAAAAACAATGCATGCACATAGTTTGCAGATCCTTATTAAAGGTGACATGCCTGTGGGGTTTTGCTGTTCATTACCGCACACTGCACTGCAGCTTGTTGCTTCTTTGCAGCATGTGCTGGATGTGAGAAAGGCAACGCACATCCATCAGTGGGAAAGAAATGTTCGGCTGCAAATGACACTGTGGATCGGAGCTGACTTTTTGAATTGATGGCTGGGTTGGGACGAGAGAAGCAGTAACCCTGCACTGAGAGAAGGAATAATTTTAAATTGGACAACCTGAGAAGCTTTCTGTGGCTCTGACATTTGATTGCTGCTGTTTGATCATAAAACTCTTGGAAGGCTGAGCTTGACTGTGGGTAACAATTAAGGTAAGATACTGCAAGTACTATAATTAGACTCCCTTATCTTCAAGGGATAAAGCAATCTAAAATGCCTGACAGTGATTTTTGTAAATGTAGAACTGGATTTCCTCCAGCAGAGAAAGGAGAGATTATTCGCAAGCAAAATTACATGTCTACAGATCACACATTTCAGAGCTGGTTGTCCCTAAGATTTTTCTTGTTGCGACCCTTATAGAGAACACAACATTTGGGAAGGAGAATGAGACACTTACTCTGAATGTTTTACATAATCAATCAGCATCTTAAAGAAGTAACCACAGACAGTGAAGTAAATCTGTACCAATTATAAATGGAAAGTATGATGCAGAACTTTCAGTTGAAGTGCATTCGACATTTTGGCATTAAATATTTCCTCAGATCAGAACGCTGCAATTGATAGTGAATTACTTTGGTTTATAATGTCTTTTCTAAATACAGTGACAGATATTTGTTTCTGACAAGGAAAATTTAATGTGGTTTAATTTGTCTATTTATTTATTTTTCCTGGGACTCAGGTGTCACTGGGAAGACAAGCTTTTGTTGCCTATTCCTAGTTTTCCTTGACTTGAGTGGTTTTCGGAGGGTAATTTAGAATTCAACCATACTGCTATGGGTCTGGAGTCACGTTCGCTCAAATCAAGCAAACTTGATATATTTTCTTCCCTAAAGGGAAGATGGATTTTTTTACAATTATCATGGTCATGCACTTTATAATTACTGATTTAATTAGCTGTGTTTAAATTCGACCAGTGGTGAGATTTGAGCCTATGTCCTCATAGCATTAGCCCAGGCCTCTTGATTATTAGTCTGTTGACATTACCATTACTCTCCTCTTGGCTTTAGTTGGTGCTTTTGCATCTGTGTTGGAAAGTTTTGCGTTCAGGTTCCACCTGTACTTGTCATTTGGATAAGATGTTAAGCTATAGATTGTGTGTTAGCTCGGCTGGATGATAAAGAACTTCTTCCTCTTTTACAAAGTGCAAATTGTTTTTCCCTTTTTCAAAACCATCGCCGAGTGTGGGACTTTGTGGTGAGCAAGTCCCCTTTCCCTGTTCTGCCAGCACCAGAGTTCCCACATTTCAGAAGTAATTGGGATTTGGCATTTCCCAAGGGTGTAATGAGACACACTATCAATGGGTCTCTTCTGAATGTTGAGTTGTATTTAACATGCAGTGTGTAAATTAGTTTAATATTTACCTTGCCACTTTGCTTTAATGTTTATCATTTAACCTTGATCTGAAGCCTGTAACATTGTTGAGCAGGGGAAGGGAATGTGCAGTGTAGGAGTGAGTCTGTCAAAGCTCCATGCTTTGAGGAAGGAGCAGATGTGATAAAAATAGCCTGGCATGGGAGCTTCAAAGCTGAAGGAGGTTTTATCAGACTTTCTAGTGTGAAGACTATCACCGTTATTGTAAATGTGCCCTTATATGGCGCCTTTCCCATCCACCAGGCATTTCACAGAATCACAGAACTGTTCTGGCACAGAAGGAAGTCATTCAGCCAGTTGTGCCCGTGCCAATTCTATTAGCCATCTCCTGCCTTTTCTCCATATCCCTGCACACCATTTCCATCGAAATAACCATCCAATACCCTCTCGAATGCCTCCCCACATTTACAAGTAGTGCATTCCAGACCCTAACCACTCACTGTGTGAAAACATGCTTTTCCACATTACCCTTGCTTCATTTGCACATCCCTTTAAATCCATACCCTGTCTTTCTCATTCCTTGTATGACAGGCAACAGTTTCTTCCTTCCTGTCCTCTCCATCCAGCCCACCCGTGATTTTGCAAACCCCTATCGGATCTCCTGTCAGACTTCTCCTCAGAAAGAAGAGTACCAGCTTCTACAATCTACCCTCTTGACTGTTACGTTTCTGGTTCTTGTATGTTGCCCTCGACAACAACCTTACAGATACTCAACCCCCAGTGAAAGGTTAGCCTGTCTTCACTTTAAAATTCCTTCTTAGGTTGTCGTGGCTGTACTGGGTTTCTGGAGCTTTCTTCTTACTAAACACTTTGGGTTTTCCCAGCCCTCAGCTTCTAGCAGTTTTATGCCTGCGGACTTTTACTTTTGAAGTCTCTTGAGAGTTCGTCCCCAGCCCTGATGTTTTGGAGACTGCTAAACTAATATCACCTGTTTGCTCTCTTCCTGAACCTGTACACATTGTCTGACCTTCTGGATGGTTCTGTCTTTCTGTGCTGCTGGACTCCCATTTGATAGGCAAGAGCAGATTATTTTTCTCTTCTAACCTTGCTTCTAATTCACTGAACTATTCACCTCAAGAAGTTTTAAATACCTCACTTAGATAAATTGAAATAAAACTTCAAACAGCCTGGCACAACTTGCTGAATACAAAAAAGCACCTGAAACAATGTCCTTGCCTTTTAAACACATGCAATTTAGAAATACAAATCAAAATTAAAGCTTTACATGGCCCTTTTGAATCCAAGTTTCTAATTATAAATAATTAATCTTCACTGCACCTACTCAGGCATAGCTGATATGGCAATTTCGCAAGAGCGTGTCAGGAGTCTGTAGGTCAACAGAGATACAGAAATCACCAGTATTTTGAACCATATCAATCCCATCACATTCAGAGAAGGGCTAGAATCGTAGAATTCCTACAGTACAGATACAGGCCATTTGGCCCATCGAGTCTGCACCGATCCTCCAAAGAGCGTTCCACCCTATTCCTGCAACCCCATATTTATCACAGCTAACCCACCTAGGCTGCACACTACGGGCAATTTAGCGTAGTCAATCCACTTAATGTGCACATCTTTGGACTGTGGGAGGCAACCTGAGCACCCGGAGGAAAGCCACACAGACACAGGGGAGAATGTGCAAACTCCACACAGACAGTCGCCCGAGGCTGGAATCAAACCTGGGTCCCTGGCGCTGTAAAGCAGCAGTGCTAACCACTGAGCCACCGTGCCATCCTGAATCCAGATTTCTGGGAGCTTCTGCACTGTGGGAGGTGCTCTGACTGCACACTGAATGGGAAATGGGTAACCATTATTGACAAACTAATGAGGGAGACCTCCTCTGACCCTGAGGAATCCATCACAATGAACAGCAAATGTTGTGAGTCTGTGTACAATGCACTAATGGCCATAGCGTGGTTTCTCAGGGTCAGGATCTAATGCCTAAAGCGTACTATTTTTAAGAGAAGCTAACAGGCTGGAAGGAGATTTGTATATTTTGCAGAGTTGTGGAAATGTAAAGTACCCTCGAACTGAAGTGGACAGAGATGAACTTGTGACTGACTGCAATCTGTGCAGAACCAGAGTTGGCCTGCAGCGTTTCTCAGCTGCTACTCAGACCTTCGCTGTTCCAGCCTCTTGTAACAAATTTGAAATATTCTTCGTGCCCTATATTTGAGCATCACTCCCAACAACAAACATGCACAATGTGGGCTCACAATACTCCTTTTCGAAACCACAGGCCATCTTCCTAGATAAACATTTCTGCTGCAATTTGTGTCACTCGTTCCTACATGTAGAAATTTAAGGAAAGAAATTTGCGTTTACATTCAATAGTATACCTTTCAGGATGACCCAAAGGATGTCAGATGATGCTGTAGCTTTAAGAGGTGTGCTTTAACCTGGTTTCTTTTAGAGAGAGATTGGGGCACAGGTGACGATGAGTCTATGAAAGATAAACAGCTTGTGAGGCATTGGGTTTTTTTTAAAGTTGACACACTAGAAGCAGCTTGAGTGGTTGTGCTCATGTTCTCACAGATCCCGGAGTTTTAGTTTAGCTTTTGATAGTTAATACTGAGGTCTCAGCAGAGTTGGAAGGCAGCAAATCTCTCTCAGCTGCTACTCTCTCTCTCTCTGTCTGGGCAGCTACTGCATGTATCTCTTTCTTGTTGATAGGATTGCCTGTAAGACAACAAGGTGCAGGGCTGGATGAACACAGCAGGCCAAGCAGCATCATAGGAGCAGAGAGGCTGACGTTTCGGGCCTAGACCCTTCATCAGAAAAGGGGGAGGGGAAGGGGGTTCTGAAATAAATAGGGAGAGAGTGGGAGGCGGATAGAAGAGGGATAGAGGAGAGGATAGGTGGAGAGGAAACAAACAGGTCGAAGAGGCGGGGATGGAGCCAGGAAAGGTGAGTGTAGGTAGGGAGTTAGGAAGGGGATAGGTCAGTCCAGGGAGGACGGACAGGTCAAGGGGGCGGGATGAGGTTGGTCGGTAGGAGATGGAGGTGCGGCTTGAGGTGGGAGGAGGGGATAGGTGGGAGGAAGAACAGGTTAGGGAGGCAGGGACGAGTTGGACTGGTTTTGGGATGCGGTGGGGGGAGGGGAGATTTTGAAACTTGTGAAATCCACATTGATACCATTGGGCTGCAGGGTTCCCAAGCGGAATATGAGTTGCTGTTCCTGCAACCTTCGGGTGGCATCGTTGTGGCACTGCAGGAGGCCCAGGATGGACATGTCGTCTGAGGAATGGGAGGGGGAGTTGAAATGGTTCGCGACTGGGAGGTGCAGTTGTTTGTTGCGAACCGAGCGTAGGTGTTCTGCAAAGCGGTCCCCGAGTCTCCGCTTGGTTTCCCCGATGTAGAGGAAGCCACACCGGGTACAGCGGATGCAGTATACCACATTGGCAGATGTGCAGGTGAACATCTGCTTGATGTGGAAAGTCTTCTTGGGGCCTGGGATGGGGGTGAGGGAGGAGGTATGGGGGCAGGTGTAGCACTTCCTGCGGTTGCAGGGAAAAGTGCCGGGTGTGGTGGAGCTGGAGGGGAGTGTGGAGCGGACAAGGGAGTCACGGAGAGAGTTGTCCCTCCGGAAAGCAGATAAAGGTGGGGAGGGAAAGATGTCTTTGGTGGTGGGGTCGGATTGCAGATGGCGGAAGTGTCGGAGGATGATGCGTTGGATCCGGAGGTTGGTGGGGTGGTACGTGAGGACGAGGGGGATTCTTTTTTGGTTTTTATTGCGTGGACGGGGTGTGAGGGATGAGGTGCGGGAGATGTGGGAGACACGGTTGAGGGCGTTCTCGACCACCGAGGAGGGGAAGTTACGGTCCTTGAAAAACGAGGACAACTGAGATGTACGGGAGTGGAATGCCTCATCCTGGGAGCAGATGCGGCGGAGGCGAAGGAATTGGGAATAGGGGATAGCATTTTTGCAGGAAGGTGGGTGGGAGGAGGAGTATTCTAGGTAGCTGTGGGAGTC
>NW_025978224.1:1522-6605 GCF_021869965.1 Rhincodon typus | reverse complement strand
GCTCCTCTGATGCTGCCTGGCCTGCTGTGTTCCTCCAGCTCCACTCTGTGTTATCTCTGTTTTCACTTCTAGTTTTCTACCTGGTTACATTGAAGGAAATCCAACTTAGCTGAAAGAAAAAGGTGCTGGAGGAAATAATGGAACTGAAATCTGATAAACCCCCAGATCCTGGTATTAAACCTCCCCAGGTTACTAAAGCAGGTCGCCAGGGGTATAGTACATCTGCTGATTGTCCTCCTCCAAAATTTTTTGGATTCTGGAACCAGCCCAGCAGATTGGAGAGTGGCAAATGTAAATCTCAGCCCTTCGTTTTAGAAAGAAAAAGGGAGAGAATAGAAATTAGATTAGTCAGCTTAATATCAGGAGGAGGAAAAATGCTAGAATCTATTACAAACAACAGTGCACTCAAACCATCAATGGGACTAGAAAAAGTCGACATGGATTTCTGAAAGGGAAGTCATGTTTGACTAAGAACTTCTTCAATGTGGCCATTCGCCCAGAGTTAGCGTCATGCCTTAGCCCCCCACCCCACACACCAGGCCTTGTTATCACATAGCCTGCCATTACACACTATCTGTTGTTAGTCACTAACAGTACCCATTAACAGCTATTCACCCTTCTAGCCAGATTGCTATCAACTCATTTGTCTATCCAACTGTCTTCTCTCTCTTTGGGCTCTATCCCCACCCATCGCTTACTCCCTATCATCCCCCTCCCTATCTTCTGCATATAAACTGACATCTTCCCAGCTACCATCAGTTCTGAGGAGGGGTCACTGGACCCAAAACATCAACTCTTGATTTTTTGCTTCACAGATGCTGCCAGACCTGCTGAGCGTTTCCAGCAACTTCTGTTTTTGTTCACTTTTGACTAAATTGATTGGAATTAAGGATGCAATTAGTAGAATAGATAAAGGAGAACCACTTGATGTGGATGTTGATGAAGTCCCACAAGAGGCCAGTGTGCAAGACATAGAATTGAGTGTGATGTACTGGCACGGTTAGCAGACAAGAAACAAGAGGTATAAATTTTTATACTTCGGTGTGGAAGACAGTGACAAGGGGGGTTGTACAGGAATTGATGCTTGATCCCTAGCTACTCACAATATCAGCATCAACAATGAGGGAATGAAATGTAATATTTCCAAGTTAGCTGATGACGTGAAGCTGGGTGGGATTGTGAATGGTAAGGAGGATGTAAAGATGTTGTGAGTGGTTAAAGATGTGGGGGATGCAGTATAATACAAGTGTTAAGTAATACACTTCAGTTGGAAAAATAAAATAGCACAGTATTATTCAAATGAGGGATCAGACAGTGTAGATATACAAACAGACCTGGGTGTCTTTTTACACCAGTCGCTGAAAGGTAAGCATGCACATGGAACAAGAAGTTCGGTAAATACAATGTTAGCCATTATTGCAAAATTATTTGAGTACAGGTAGCAATATCTTGCTGCAATAGTACAGGGATTTGGTGAGACCACATCTGCAGTACTGTGTACACATTGGATATCCTTACCCAAAGTGGGAATGCAACAAGTATTCACCAGACTGATTCCTGGGATAGCAGGATTGCTGTATGAGGAAAGATTGGATCGACTGGATCTGTATTCACTGGAGTATAGAAGAATGAGAGAAGATTGCACTGAAACCTTTAAAATTCTGATAGGTCATCTGGACAGACTAGCTGCAAGGAGAATGTTTCCCTGCATCAGGGAACTTCATGTAGCTACTCCCCTGTAGGGTCTCAGGAAGTAGTGAAACATTTCTTCTCTCAGTGGTGAACCTGTGATGTTCCTAACCTCACTCAGCACAGTGGTGAAGTCACTGAACGTATTTAAGAAATAGATTACTAGGTACTGAAGGTGTCAAGGGGTATGGGGAAAGAGCAGGTGGAGGGCATTGACATAGAGGATCAGCCATGAGTGTATTAACTGGTGGAACAGGCTTTATCAGCTGAATGTCCTTCATCTGTTCTTATTTTCTATGCTTTAATCTTTCTTCTGAGGTTGTGATTTGCATATCTTCCTGCTTTTGTTCTGATCTGCAGCTGCCATTTCAAGCAAAATGGCAAAATGGGGGTCAGATGTTGACTTGATGATTAATGCCTGATTGAACCTTATTAGTGCAAGAAATCAAGTTAAGTTTTGTAAGTGTAGAGCCAATATGCACCTGTTTGTCACACTTTAACCTGAGCACCTCTGCTGTCATGATTAATTAGAGAAATTGTGTTTTTTTTTCCACTTTGAATTTGGTATTTTTAAGTGACACAGCAGATGAGCGATCCTTCACTGTCAAATGTGGGAGGTAAAGTTACAGAATGTTTCATGTGTTCTGGGTCTCAAAGAGCAATTTTATCCAGTCCAACTTTCCCTGGCCTTCTCCATACAGCCCTGCACATTCCTTTTCTTCAGCCGATCACACAATTCCCATTCCAACACCCTGATGGTCCCTGCCTCCAGCACTCACACTCAGGTGGCTCATTCCAGATCCTAACCACTTACTGCGTGAAAGCATTTACCCACATTTCTCCATTGCCTTTAAATCTCGTCTGCTCTGCCTGTTTCTTTTTTCCTCCCTTCTGTCGTTCTCTTCTCCTCTGTTTTCTTGGCCTCAGCCTGGTGTGGTGGCAGCGGCCAGGTTTGAAAGTGATGCCAGCCAGCGAAGAGACCATTGGAGGGCCAATGCGCTGGTCTACTGTAGAGAGTCTTTGGAGAGACTCCTGAGATGTTTGTCTTGTTAACTTTGCTTCCTGTTTTTCTGACCTTTGGCTATACAGTGTGTATAGCCGGAATATAACTTCTTCTTCCTCATTTCTCTGTTCTGTAAGTAAGGATTCTGTACCTAAAATGGCATCGTGTGTTTGTGACACTGTAACGCTGTAACTAATCTTGTAACTGAAGTACCTTTTGTACCTAAGATGGCTCTGCGGGCAGTGACAAACTTTTCACTGCACTCATTCGAATACATGTGACAATAAAGCTAATTCAATTCATTTAATTTGTTCATTCAAGACGTAGGAGCAGATGAGGGCCCTTCAGCTCATCAAGTCTGCTCTGCCATTCAATGAGATCATGCTGATCAACTAATCCTCAACTCCACTTTCCTGCCTTTTCCCTATGACCCTTGTTTCCCTTATGATTAAAAATCTGTCTGTTTCAGCCTTGAATGCACTTGAGACTTTGCCTCAACAGTCCTCTGTGGTAAAGAATTCCACAGAAGAAATTCCTCTTCCTCTCTGTTTTAAATAGGTGGCCCCTTATGATGTCCCCTGGTCTTACACTGTCCCACACGGGAGAAACAACCTCTCCATATCTCCCCTGTCAAGTCCCCCTCAGAATCCTGTATGTTTCTGTAGGTTGTCTCTCAATCTTCTACATTCCAACGTGTACAGGCCCAACCTACTCAGTCTTTTCTCACAAGACAGTTCCTCCATATCTGGTACCAGCCTGGAGAACCTTCTTTTGATATCAGTCTAAGCAGCAACACAGCGAACCTGGGGGTGAGCAGCAGGATAAATACCTGAGGAGCGGGTTCAGTCAGACAATGTGGAGCCAAATCTAGGGAGGAACCTGGGGTTGACTCCTTGACTCAGACTGAGCTAGGCTTGGCAGCTCAGGACCCAGTTTTGCAAACTGAGTGAGTCATGTCTGGAGGGAGAGTTTCTATAGCTGTAGTCTGCTTGGAATTGAGAGCGGGAGCCTGGAGTTTGGTTACGAGTGGGTAAGGTTGTGTAATCAATTCCTGGATTATTGTCTGTAATTAATGATGTTGACTTTGTTGATGAGTTTCCAAATGGCAGGAGAATTTGGCCCTGTGGATTGCTCCTGCTGCAATATGTGGGAAATCAGGGACACTTCCAGTCTCCATGGTGACTACGTATGCCGGAAGTGTTCAGCTACAGCTGCTGATTTGGCACATGGAGTGCCCGGAGCTGCAAATGAACTCATTATGAAGCATCCATGAGACTGGGAATATCATGGATAATGTGTACAGCCAGCTGGACACACCACCAGGAAGGTCTGTACAGGCAAAAAAGTCAGAGGAAGATGGTTAAGCACGGGCAGGAAGTGCAGAAGTCTCCTGTGGCCATTCCCCCTGTCAAACAAGTATAACGTTTTGGATACTGTTGGGGGAATGGCCACTAAGGGGAAAGCACCTGCAGTAACCAGATCAGTGGTGCCACAACTAGCACTGTTTACAGCAGGGAGGCGAATTGTAGGGAGAGGTCGTGTTAGGGGGCTCTATAGTCAGAGACACAGATAAGCATTTCTTTGGCTGGGAGTGAGACTCCAGGGTGGTATGTTGCCTCCTTGGTGTAGGAGCGAGGATATCTCAGAGCGGTGACTGGATATTCTGAAGGAGAGGGTGAGCAGCCAGAAGGCATGGTTCATATTGATACTAACGACATAGGTGGGAAGAGAGATGAGATCCTACAAAGAGACTTTAGGGAGAGAGGTTGGAAGTTGAAAATTGGGATCTCTAGGGTTGTAATCTTGCGCTTACTTTGTGTCACATGCCAGTGAGGCTAGGAATAGGAATGTAGTACGGTTAGGTACATGGCTAAAGAGCTGGTGTAGGAGGGAGGGCTTCAGATATCTGGATCATTGGGATCTCTTCCAGGACAGATGGGACTTCTACAAGAAGAACATGTCTCACCTAAACTGGAGGGGCACCAATATCCTGGCAGGGAGGTTTGCTAGTGCCCCACAGGAGGGTTTAAGTTCATGTGGCAGGGGGATGGGAACTAGAGCAGTAGGTTGCAGGTGAAATAACTGAGGAGGAATCTGACTAAGACCAGTGAGACTAAGAGGAAGAACAGGCAGGGAGAGGTTACTGAACGCGGAAGAACTGGTGGTCTGGGGTGTATTTGTTCTAACATGAGGAATATGATAGTTAAGGCAGATGAACTTCAAGCTAGGATTAATACAAATAACTATGAAGTATGCTCCCAACATGGCGAAGGAAAATAGCAGGCGATAGCAAGAATTCTTGTTTAGATACAAGTTTCTTAGGAGAGGAGGTAGTGCCAGAAAATTGACAGATTGCTAATGTAATTCTGATATACATAGAACATAGAACAT
>NW_025978224.1:0-1022 GCF_021869965.1 Rhincodon typus | reverse complement strand
GGAGCCATGAGGTCATGTTGCAGCTGTACAAAACTCTGGTGCGGCCGCACTTGGAGTATTGCGTACAGTTCTGGTCACCGCATTATAGGAAGGATGTGGAAGCATTGGAAAGGGTGCAGAGGAGATTTACCAGGATGTTGCCTGGTATGGAGGGAAGGTCTTATGAGGAAAGGCTGAGGGTCTTGAGGCTGTTTTCGTTAGAGAGATGAAGGTTAAGAGGTGACTTGATAGAGACATACAAGATCATCAGAGGATTAGATAGGGTGGACAGTGGGAGCCTTTTTCCTCAGATGGTGATGGCTAGCACGAGGGGACATAGCTTTAAATTGAGGGGTGATAGATATAGGACAGATGTCAGAGGTAGGTTCTTTACTCAGAGAGTAGTAAAGGCGTGGAATGCCCTGCCTGCAAAAATAGTAGACTCGCCCACTTTAAGGGCATTTAAATGGTCATTGGATAAACATATGGATGATAATGGAATAGTTTAGGTTAGATGGGCTTCAGATTGGTTTCACAGGTCGGTGCAACATCGAGGGCCGAAGGGCCTGTACTGCGCTGTAATGTTCTATGTTCTATGTTCTATGTTCTAGATCATCATATTAATTTTAAAATGTTCTGATTAAAGACAACAGAGGCAAGGGATATAGGTACTGTGCAATAAACAGTGCACAAGCCTTGGGTGTATAGACATTGGGAGTGTAACTAAGAGTATGCTTGATTGAAATGGCCACACAAAGTTAGATATGCTGAGAGCAGCCAATTTCTGAGTTCCAAGGTGACTGCCAATTCAGATCAAACTCTATTGCAATTTGACTCACTGCCAGCAGGAGGAGACACTGAATAGATACTAAGCAAAACCTGTCAGGGTGAATACAAGTCAGTCTAAATGAAATGCCAATGAAAGAGGGAATGTTTCCTATTTTGTTCAATGGTCAGAGCTTTATCTTACAACAAAGTGATTCGAGTAGAGCTAGTGACAACAAGGTGCAAGGCTGGATGAACACAGCAGGCCAAGCAGCATC
>NW_025978223.1:0-6606 GCF_021869965.1 Rhincodon typus | reverse complement strand
ACTGACAGACCCCCACTCCACACTGACAGACCCCCACTCCACACTGATGGACCCCCACTCCACACTGACAGACCACCACTCCACACTGACGGACCCCCACTCCACACTGACGGACTGCCACGCCAGGTCAGGAGGCCGCCTCCATGGGTCTGCGCTGAGTCCAAGTTCAGGTTTCTTGTTACTCTCGGAATTTTATGATTCAGCTGACTGGTCCTTAAAACTCAGCCTAGTTGGTGTGATACTGTAATTATTCAAAGACCACACCAAGTGAGAATGGCAGGTTTCCTCCTGTCACTTGCAGAAGTGGCCATTCAATATATTACAAGAGTAAATGAATCAGAAGTCTTGGCAATACAAACTTTTGTGTTTAAATGTTGGCTGCCAAGGTTCATCATGTTCTGAACTACGTTCTGCTCTGCCCAGCTGAGGACAATGTACACCGTTCAGGAGCAACTGTAAGATGGAAAAAGACAAAGTTCACGTTCTACCACATGGGTAGTGGTGTGATACAGCAATAATGGAGTTTTTAACTCCTCATGATAATCAATCTCTATTAATTAGTCTACAACATATGCAGAGAAAACTCCAAGTAGATGAGTACTTTGGGAATCATTGAAGCATTTTGTGCTGTTTCCATGGATTCAACTTGCCATTGTTCTGCCCTCCTGAAATCTCTTTACTATCAAGTCTGGCTGTTATGTCTCCAGTCTGCATTCTCAAGATTGGTCTACTGTGCTAGACTGTCCTTAAGTGTGGTACATCTCTTGTCTCTTGTTTATCTAATAGTAACTATGGTCTGACTGCCAGAGATTCCTGGAAACTCTTCTATTCATGCACCAGTACACAGGATACCAATAATAGCTCTCCGATATTCTTCCATTCTCTCTTTTCAGAGTGTTAATAGCATGGGAAGTTTGATGTTTAAGCATCTTACCGATCACCATATTTTAAATATTCACATTATATGTGGCAGAGAGTGGGGTTCCTTGGGGTTCAGTTACAAAAGCCACTACTTTTCCTCATAAATATTAATAATCTAGACTTGGATGTGCAGGGCACAGTTTCAAAGTTTGCAATGGCACAAAGCTAAGCTTGTGAATTATGAGGATCATAATACTAGACTGCAAGGCACATGGGACTGGCAGATAAAATTTACTGCAAAGAAGTGTGAAGTGCTTTATTTACAGGAATATCAAGGAGTGCAACAGACTGAATTTTCCAAGGGAGATTACCATTCCAGCCCATCATTCTTTTTCTGAAAGAAAGGAGTTCGATATTTCTGAAAGAAGATTCTGCTCAGGTCTCCCTCAGAAATGTGGAGCTGAACTTCCATTAGTGTGGAGCTATCAGAGGAAGGCAAACCACATGCCCCTTTCAAAGCAGTCTGCTGGTAAATTCTGAAATGTAAACATCCTGACAGATGCTACACATGGTGTCAAACCAAAAGTAGATCAGTAAAGTGTGGTGTTAGGCTGCTGGGAGGATATAAGTCAGGTGGATTGGCAGGCAGAAGAGGTGGGGAGTAGGGTGCCATGTATGTAGGTGCCAGGAAGGTAGAGTGTCAGAAGTATAGAGGCTGGGGTAACAGGTAAGTTGAGTGTCAGCTGGGTAGGGTGCCAGGTGGATAGGGGGCAGGGTGCCAGTTGCAAGGTAGCAGAGAACAAGACGTAGTGTTTTGGGTTGTTCGGGGGCAGGTATAAATGGGGTCTGGTGAGGGGTGGCACGGAGAGTGAGAGTTGGTTGTGGGGAGTTTGAAGGGGTTTGATCAGTTCAGATTTGCTGTGATGGGGTGAGGTTGGGGTGGGTGGCACAGTGGGCCGGTCTGGCAGTAGTGATCGTGGTATGTGATGTGAGGATATTGGGATTTGATTTCAGCAGTGCCTGGGGGTAGGGATCAAGGCCAGAGCAGGAGATGAGGTTGTCTCAGATCTGGGGTTTGTAAGTGTTCAGGAGGGTTGTAGTACTGCGTGTAGCAAGTATGAGATCTGTTAAATAGTTACTCAGTAGTTGATCTGTTGCAGGAGTGTTCAAGGTGTAGAGGAATTGCCCAGCAGAAAATTCACTTTCTCGCAATCCTCTCAGAGCCTACTATGATGGGTATAGTGCAGCTTTTTGTGCACCTCTGATCTACTCTGGAATAAAGACTGGCCTTTGGAAAACCTTGACCACTGTACAATAAAGGCCACAAGTCTAGAGGGGGTCAAAACAGAGGGATGTGCAGGTATATCTACAGGATCTGTTAAAAGTGGTGCAGCGGGTTGAGAAAGTGGTTAAAAAAACTACATGATCTTGAACTTTACAAATAGAGACATGAGGTACAATAGCTTGGATGACCTTCTATGAAATCTGTTTCGGTCTCAGCTTGAACATAATGTCCAGTTTGGGAAATCACACTTAAGGATATAATGCTTTAGAGAATAGATTTATGAGACTGGCTGCTTGATGAGTTGGACATTGACGACATTGGAGACTAACCACTCAAATAAATGCAAAATGTTGCAGATGCTGGAAATCTGAAATAAATCTCCAAAGTTCCAAAGAAGTGTCATATTGGACTCAGAAAATTAACTCTGCTTCTTTCTCTACAGATGCTGCCAGACCTGCTGAGCTTCTCTATCACTTTCTGTTTTTATTACATTGGAGCTTAGTTGGTCTCCTCAGAGAAGTGAATATTGGGAAGAGATTTGATAGAAGTAATTAAAGTCATGAGGTGGCTGGACAGAATGCTTCGAGAGAAAGTCTCCATTACTGGTGGGGTCAAGCACCAGAGGACACTGATTTAAAGTGATTGGCAAAAGAGCTAATGGAAAATGAGATGAAGTTTTTTAAACAGTGAATGGTGACAATCCTTGAAACAGTGCCTGAGATTGTGGAGGCAGATTCTATCATAGATTTCAAAGTGGGTGAACACTTTAAAAAGACAAAATTTCAAGTGTGCTGGGAAAGGGACAAAGTGAATTGCTCTGACAGTGGACCAGAATGAACTCAAAAGGCACAAATGAGGTGTAACCATTCAATTATTCCACATGATTTTAAATAGCTGTTTTATTCTGAGCGTGAGATACGGATTTAAATTTAGATTTTAGATTTTATTGTCACATGTACTCAAGTACAGAAGTACCGTGAAAGTCACACATGGCGCCATCTTTAGGTTCAAGGTACCTCGCTACAAAAAAAGCTTCGCTTAAGTGTGAAGAGAAACAAGTTAAAAACTTACTTCACAGAATAGTAAAAAAATAAAGAAATAGGTAATAGTTTGCATTAAAGTCTTTCCTAGTTTAAGCTAGGAAAATAGAGGAATAAGTTAAAAGTTCGACAGTTTTTGATGAGTCCTCTGCTTGTCTTGCTCTCTGGGAGATCTCAGCTGTCTGTTCTCGATGCTACCACCATGGATAGCGTTGCTACTGCTGAAACTGCTGCCTCTCTGATCACCCCAGTGCCTTGGGTACATGCCCAGGCAGGATCCACTTGCACGCCAAGTCGAGACACCTCCATGAGCTGCCGAGAGACCAGCCGACATACTGCTGAGAACAGGCTGAGAGACCAGGCTGGGGCCCACAACTAGCGACTGAGAGACCAGGCTGGGGCCCACAACTAGCGACTGAGAGACCAGGCTGGGGCCCACAACTAGCGACTGAGAGACCAGGCTGGGGCCCACAACTAGTGACTGAGAGACCAGGCTGGGGCCCACTGTGAGCTGCTGATAGACCAATGGGGGAGAAAAAGAGAAGGAAACAGAAGGAGTGGAGGAGCTCCGGTTGGAGCTTCCTACCCTGCCTCCAACTTTACTGGAAGTGGTCTACTCACCACATCATGTCTCTATTTCGCCATACACTGGAAATCACAATGTTCTTTTCTGATTTTACAGCTGATGTAACCTGTCCAGTTCTGTTCTGCAAAGATCACATGTTTTGCCAAAGCTAGCAAACCCTCAGTATACCCTCTGAACGCTCAGCTAATGCAGGGAACCATACCAGCCTGTGGGTTTCAATTCCACAGGAGGCAATACATAAACTTATTAAGCCACAGCGCAACTTCTTCTGTTTCAGAGATAGCAGGAACTGCAGGTGCTGGAGAATCTGAGATAACAAGGTGCAGAGCTGGATGAACACAGCAGGCCAAGCAGCATCAGAGGAACAGGAAGGCTGACATTTCGGGCCTAGACCCTCCTTCAGAATTTCTGAAGCTCCTCTGATGCTGCTTGGCCTGCTGTGTTCATTCAGCTCTGCACCTTCTTATTGCAACTTCTTCTGTACTGGGTTCATAGATTAGCCTGGCAGAGATTCTGGCCCCTGCATATTGTGTTCAGTCCTGGGCTCTATACTTCAGGAACAATATACTGGTTATAGAGTAGTAAAGATAGACTGGAATGATATGTCAGCTAAAAAGATTAAATTATGAAATCAGGTACATAGGTTAGGCTTACATTCCTTTGAGTGTCGAAGATCCCAGGCAGATTTAATTGAGCTCATTATCGGGGATTTAGAGAGCCTATTATGTTTGTTGTGAGACTTCAGAGCAAGGGACATAACATGAAAACTAGAGCAAAGTTGCCCAGTCTTGATATAAAGAAACATTCACCAAAGAAGGGTTATTAACGGGTACAGAATCAATATGGGGAGATAGATATGAGGTAATAACCAGTGGAAATGTAAACAAATGGGCTCAAAGGGCTGAATTGACAAGTGCTTTTCGTGTGTTAAATGTAGAATTTAAGTAAAACATCCCAATGCTAGAATATAAGGAAAATATCTTCTCAATGTTATCAGCACACAGTATATTTTGACATGGACTGATAGTACCCATTCTATATAATCAACATATCTATGTGTCAACATACAAGGCACACAATCATTTTGATTTAAAACCTAACAATTAAAAAAGCTTATAAATGTCAGTGCATAAAACGCCTACTACAAAAAAACTCATAAAATGTAATTATACACAAGTTCGATCGTAGACTAACACATAACCATCCCACAATAATTCTGAATTTACAAAAGACCAGCTGCGTATGTTATCCTGAGTTGAAGTCAGTCATAGTATTTTATATATTTGGTTTGTTTGTTGATTAACAAAAAAAGTGCTTCAAATGCAGGAGTAAACTGAAAGGAGGATAAATTGGACAACCCACAGCAAAGGGCATGGTATTTGCCACGTACAATTATCCCATGGTCGTTCATTGTGAAGCAGACGGCATGTCAACTTCAGTGTGCATCCAGACAGTTTATCTTTGAAGGGGAGGTACAGCGGTATTATACACTGGCAGTGTACTGCCAGCATTCTACTTTCTTTGACTGGGTCTAAGGGCTTACACTGACAGAGAAACAACCACAAGTGAGACTTAACAAGTAGAGGCTTGGAGATAATAGGAACTGCAGATGCTGGAGAAGCCGAGACAACAAGGTGCAGAGCTGGATGAACACAGCAAGCCAAGCAGCATCATAGGAGCAAAAAGGCTGACGTTTCGGGCCTAGACTTTTCATCAGAAATGGGGGAGGGGAAGGGGGTTCTGAAATAAATAGGGAGAGAGGGGGAGGTGGATAGAAGGTGGATAGAAGAGAAGGTAGGTGGAGAGGAAACAGACAGGTCGAAGAGGCGGGGATGGAGCCAGTAAAGGTGAGTGTAGGTGGGGAGTTAGGGAGGGGATAGGTCAGTCCAGGGAGACGGACAGGTCAAGGGGGCGGGATGAGGTTGGTCGGTAGGAGATGGGGGTGCGGCTTGAGGTGGGAGGAGGGGATGGGTGGGAGGAAGAACAGGTTAGGGGGGTGGGGACGAGCTGGGCTGGTTTTAGGATGCGGTGGGGGGAGGGGAGATTTTGAAGCTTGTGAAATCCACATTGATACCATTGGGCTGCAGGGTTCCCAAGCGGAATATGAGTTGCTGTTCCTGCAACCTTCGGGTGGCATCGTTGTGGCACTGTAGGAGGCACAGGATGGACATGTCATCTGAGGAATGGGAGGGGGAGTTGAAATGGTTCGCGACTGGGAGGTGCAGTTGTTTATTGCGAACCGAGCGTAGGTGTTCTGCAAAGCGGTCCCCGAGCCTCCGCTTGGTTTCCCCGATGTAGAGGAGGCCACAACGGATACAGCGGATGCAGTATACCACATTGGCAGATGTGCAGGTGAACATCTGCTTGATGTGGAAAGTCTTCTTGGGGCCTGGGATGGGGGTGAGGGAGGAGGTATGGGGGCAAGTGTAGCACTTCCTGCGGTTGCAGGGAAAAGTGCCGGGTGTCCCTCCTGGGTATACTGCATCCGCTGTACCCATTGTGGCCTCCTCTACATCGGGGAAACCAAGCGGAGGCTCGGGGACCGCTTTGCAGAACACCTACGCTCGGTTCGCAATAAACAACTGCACCTCCCAGTCGCGAACCATTTCAACTCCCCCTCCCATTCCTCAGACGACATGTCCATCCTGGGCCTCCTGCAGTGCCACAACGATGCCACCCGAAGGTTGCAGGAACAGCAACTCATATTCCGCTTGGGAACCCTGCAGCCCAATGGTATCAATGTGGATTTCACAAGCTTCAAAATCTCCCCTCCCCCCACCGCATCCTAAAACCAGCCCAGCTCGTCCCCACCCCCCTAACCTGTTCTTCCTCCC
>NW_025978222.1:0-6606 GCF_021869965.1 Rhincodon typus | reverse complement strand
CTTCTTCAGAAATCATTTCTGAAGAAGGGTCTAGGCCCGAAACGTCAGCTTTCCTGCTCCTCTGATGCTGCTTGGCCTGCTGTGTTCATCCAGCTCTACACCTTGTTATCTCAGATTCTCCAGCATCTGCAGTTCCTACTATCTCTGAATAAAACATGCAGGTTGTTACTGAAACTACCTGAACTATGCAGCTAGACAAATTTACAACAAGTGTTCGTTTGTCATTGAATTGCTGTTGGCTTATTAGATAAATCAGACACTGAACTTTCTCAATCAAAAAAGAATCTAACTCCAAAGGAGCAGTCTATATACCAATGGAAGCAGTGTCTAGAAAACTGTTCAAGAAACATTAGATAGAAAAAGTTCAATTTCAGGCAAAAAATTTCTACAGAGCACGATGACGACATAAAGCTTAATGATCCATCTAACCAGAGGAGACAGACCTCTAATCTGAACAATGTGCTGCATGTGACAACATACCTACAATGTCCTACATAATCTAATTATGCAGTATCTTCTCAAAGATGGGGATCCAACATTCTATATCAGTAAGGACAAAACTGTCCAACCTTCCACCAATGATGTGAAATATTGTGGCAAAAGAGGCCATTTCTTAATGATGTGCTACAGTCTGAAGAGCACATCAAGCAACAGATCAAATCATTCTCAACCAAACAAATACTTGTATACCTTGGAACAGAAACATGAAGAATATGTCACTCCAGCAAGGGAACAATTCTTTACACGAAGAACAACAATGCATGGATGGGCATTTTTATTTCTTGCCAATCAAACTAACAATGAAATCCAAGACTGATTAGAGAGCAGAAGATGTATAAGCATCTTGTAATTCTCTTCCACTCCAGCAGTTACATCCTTACAAGTTCCTTCAGCCAGATCAATTGCATCTCTAATTTGATGGAAACCAGCAAAGTGCAAGATCATCAACTTTCCCTCAAGTGTTTCTATACCTTGTCACAGCCTAAACCTGATCTAAATATTAAAATAGATGGAACAAGTCAAAGACTTGGGAAGGGGGCAGGATAGATAAGGAAAATTGTACACTAAGGATTATAAAATGAAGTGATTTAAGTAATAAATGGTTGCATACATACTCAAATAAATCAATGTTTATGATGGGGGTAAAAAGCTTGAGGAGGGATATTTTGTAAGGGCTTCAGGACCCTTGAGCAACCTTGTGAGGATGACAAAGAGCTGCACATCAATGTGTATAAACTTGAAGACACTTGAAGAACATTTTCTTGTCCTCAACCAGTCTGTCATGAGCCTAAACTCAGCGCAGCATCAAACTACACAAATAAGAGTTGTGTAGGTCACGCTAGCCCTTAAACTTCAGATTAGAGGGCAGTTACTGCTCTGAGTAATATAACAGATGATCAGCTGCATAAATGCATTTAAAGAAAATTAAAGATGCATTGTATTCTTCACTAAGTTGGTTCATTGACTTCCCAGTGAACATTTAACCACAACATGGCATCGCACTGCAATTTTACCAAGTGGCAAGTTTCTATGATGTTAGAGTGAAGGGCTACAGCTTAGTTTGAAAGACTCAGGCTAGCAAAGCACACAGGTGGAGGAAGCTTTTGTTGTGGTCACAGATCAGTTGAACATTATGCGAGTGGAAAATTGCTGAATGTCCTGATGACTATATGGTGCATTTGATGACGCCTTGCATTTGTCTGAGAAATCCAGCAATTATTGTGAAACCTATTTCCTTCTGAAACTGCCAGACCTCCTCAGTTGTGAAATGAATGCACTGCTCAGCTTTGGCAAAGAGAGCATTAGTGACCTGTGAGATACAGTTGCCTGCATCTATTTGCAAGGTGCTACCAATATCTGTAGCTGAGTTTCAGGGGAAGGCAGAAGCAAAACATTCCACTTCTCAGTAATTTTGACGGCTACTGGCAGGGCAATACAATGAGTGGTGAGGTGTGAGATCGTAGGGTATGAAGGCACAGATGTCTATGATGCAATGTCTTCAAACTTCCCCTCTGTCACCTCGATAAAGTTGGGTGACACGAGGAACAGTGTAGGAACGTCTGTATATCAGCCAGAACTGGTGTTTGCAGCCCATTCTGCCTTTTTCTAAACTTCTGATGGGTAGTTTCCCTGCTCCTTTGTGCATTTTGTAAATGACTCTGGCGGTTTTACATACCAGAAGGTATTAGACAAATTAAAATTTGGTCCAGTTGCTGCGTAACCCCACAACACACCCCCAAACCCAACCATCCCAATGTGCATTATCAAACTATCTGACTATATCCCCAACTCACCACTACCTCTGATCTGACTAACCCCATTCCCTTCCAAGCAGACCCAACAAACCCCTTACTGCCTGACTTTCCCCAATCAGATCTAGGCTTTGGCTATCTCTCAACCACCTGTCCATCCACCCCACCCAACCATATACGACTAACCCTGCTAATCCCAGACCATCCAACTACACTTTGACCTGAATACCCCCTGACCACATCCTTCCCAATTACCGCTCCCAACAAACAGACAGACTACTTCCACGAACTGAAACAAAAGCACTTGACCAATCAATTATGTCTCAGGTAGACTAAAGATAGGTGTACTTGGCTCAGGATTCCAAGTAGCAAGCTTACAAGAGGTCAGATTTTACATTCCCTGGCATCAAGGTGCCAAGCTGATGAAGTGGGCATTCATCATAAGTTCATATTTTTTATGGGTCCATTTATTTGTATTGCTATTTTTGTTCTGCAGGACTTGAAGCTTGAACCACTGGAAGAAGAAATACTGGAGGGAAATACCAAATCTGTAAGTCAGTCTTATGAATATAAATATGAACCCACTGATCCCCAAGGATAGCAGAGCAGGCAAAAGAGGTGGTTAAGAAGGCATATGGGATACTTGTCTTTATTAACTGAGGCAGAGAATGCAAGAGCAAGGAGGTTACGCTGGAAATGTATAAAACAGAGGATAGATCAGAACTGGAGTACAATGTGCAGTCACCACTTTGTAGGAAAGATATGATTGTACGAGAGAGGATGCAGAGGAGATTTCCCAGGTAATGCCTGGACTGGAGGGACTGAGCTATGAGAAAAAAACTGGATTATGCTGGAATTACATACAAGAACAGAAGTTGCTGGAAAAGCTCAGCAGATCTGACAGCATCTGTGAAGAGAAAATCAGAGTTAATGTTTTGGGTCCGGTGACCCTTCCTCATAACAGAGGGTGGAAGGAGATAGCAGAAACTCATTGCCAGAACTCTCGCAACATTTAAGCAGGTTTTGGATATTCACTTGCATTGCCACAGCCTCCAAGATAATGGACCAAGTGCTGGAAAATGGGATTAGTGTAGTCAGATCTTTGGAGATAGCAAGAATTGCAGATGCTGCAGTCACAGTTAATACAGTGTGGAGCTGGAGGAACACAGCAGGCCAGGCAGAACAGAGGAACAGGAGAGTTGACGTTTCGGGTCGGGACCCTTCATCAGGACTGGGGTGGGGAAAGGGAGCTAGGAAATAAATAGAGAGAGGAAAGGTGGGGCTGGGGGAAAGTAGGTGGGATGTCAATAGGTGGATACAGGTACGGGGTAGTGGGGATTGGTCAGTGGGAAGGGTGGGGCGGATAGGTGGGAGAGAAGATGGACAGGTTGTGTCAGGTCAAGGAGGCGGGGATGAGAAGGAGGGTTGGACATGGGATGAAGCTGGGTTGGGGGTAGGGAGGTATTAAAACTGATGCATTCTATGTTCAGGCCGTGAGCTGTAGGCTCCTGAGGTGGAATATGAGGTGTCGCTCCTCCAGTTTGCGTGTGGCATCATTGTGACACTGGAGGAAGTCCAGGTTGGACTTGTCACCCAGGGAGTGGGATGGGGAGTTAAAATGTTTCACGACTGGAAGGTGTTGTCGTTTGTCGCGAACAGAGCACAGATGCTCCATGAAACGGTCACCGAGTCCACACTTGGTCTCACCGATGCAGAGGAGGCCACATCAGGAGCAAAGGATAGAGTAGACTAAGTTGACAGATGTGCAGGTGAACCTCTGTCAGATATGAACTAGCAGTCAGTCCTCAACAAAGGACACAGCTTCATTCCCCTGCCTCCACACATCAACAAATTCCATAATAAAAGCCAAAAGAACTGCGGATGCTGTAAATCAGGAACAAAAACAAAGTTGCTGGAAAAGCTCAGCAGGTCTGGCAGCATCTGTGGAGGAGAAAACAGAGTTAACGTTTCGGGTCCAGTGAACCTTCCTCAGAACTGATGGTGGCTGGGAAAACGTCAGTTCATATGCAGAAAATAGGGAGGTGGGTGCGGTAGGGAGTAAACGATATGATAGAGCCCAAAGAGAGAGAAAGACAGTTGGACAGACAGAGGAATTGCTAATGATCAGGCTGGGAGGGTGAACAGTTGTTAATGTAGACTGTTAGTGACTAACAACAGGGGATGTGTAGTGGCAGGCTATGTGGTAACAAGGCCTGGTGTGTGGGGTGTGGGGCTGGGACATGGGAGAGTTTAGGCCCTAAAATTATTGAACTCAATATTGAGTCCGGAGGGCTGTAGGGTCCCCAAGCAGAAAATGAGGTGTTGTTCCTCCAGCTTGCACTGGGCTTCACTGGAACACTGTAGCAAGCCGGAGACAGAGATGTTGGCCAGGGAGCAAGGTGGTGCATTGAAGTGGCAGGCAACAGGTAAGTTCAGGGTCTTTATTGTGAGCAGAACGTAAATGTTCTGCGAAGCGGTCACCAAGTCTACGCTTCATTTCCCCAGTGTAGAGGAGACCACATTGTGAGCAGTGAATGCAGTAGACTAGATTCTTGGAAGTGCAGGTGAAGTGTTGCTTCACCTGGAAGGTACGTTTGGGCCCTTGGATACTGGGGAGGGAGGAGGTAAATGCGCAGGTGTTGCACCTTTGCCGGCTACAGGGGAAGGTGCCGTAGGGCTATGGGGAAGTGTTGGGTGTGAAGGAAGTATGGATCAGGGTGTCCCGGAGGGAATGGTCCCTGTGGAAGGCGGACAAGGGAGGGGAGGGGAATATGTGTTTGGTGGTGGCATCTTGCTGGAGGTGGCGGAAATGGTGTCTGATGATCTTCTGGATGTGGATGCTGGTGGGATGGTAGGTGAGGATAAGAGGAAACCTATCGCTGTTGCGGGAGGGAAGAGAAGGGGTGAGGGCAGAAGTGCGGGAGATGGGTCGGACCAAATTGAGGGCCCTGTCGACAATGGAGCTGGGGAATCCTCAGTTGAGGAAGAATGTGGACATTTCGGAGGCTCCCTTGTCGAAGTTGGCCTCATCTGAACATATGCGATGGAGACGGAGGAGCTGAGAGAATGGGATGGAGTCTTTACAAGAAGTGGGGTGTGAGGATGTATAGTCGACATAGCTGTGGGAGTCGGTGGGTTTGTAATGGATATTAGTGGCCAGTCTATCCCCAGAAGTGGAAACAGAAATATCGAGGAAGGGAAGGGAGGAGTCAGAGATAGACCAGGTGAAAGTGAGGGCAGGGTGGAAATCGGAGGCGAAATTGATGAAGTTTTCCAATTCTCAACGAGAGAGGGAAGCAGCACCGATGATATCATCGATGTATCGGAGAAAGAGTTGTGGATGGGGGCCAGAATAGGACTGGAACAAGGAATGTTCCACGTACCCGACAAAGAAACAGGCATAACTAGTGCCCATGCAGGTACCCATGGCAACGCCTCCTACTTGAAGAAAATGAGAGGAGTTGAAAGAGAAGTTGTTGAGGGTGAGGACAAGCTCAGCTAAGCAGAGGAGGGTGGTGGTGGGTGGGGATGGTTCAGGTCTTTGCTCCAGGAAGAAGCGGAGAGCCCTAAGACCCTCCTGGTGGGGAATGGATGTGTAAAGGGATTGCACATCCATGGTAAAGAGAAGGTGGCTGAAGCCGGTAAACTGGAAGCTTTGAAACCGGCGTAAGGCGTCAGATGAATCATGGATGTATGTGGGTAGGGATTGGACCAGGGGGAGAAGACTGAGTCAAGGTAGGAAGAGATGAGTTCTGTGGGGCATGAGCAGGCTGAAACAATGGGTCTGCTCGGACAGTCCTGTTTGTGGATTTTTGGCAGGAGATAGAAACGAGCTGTGCGGGGTTGGGGGACTGTTAGCTTGGAAACGGATGGGGGGAGATCACCGGTTGAAATGAGATCCGTAACCGTAGTGGATACAATGGCCTGATGTGCCATGGTGGGGTCATGGTCCAGGGGAAAGTAGGAGGAGGTATCTGAGAGCGCTCAGCCTGTGCAAGGTAGAGGTCAGTACGCCAGACAACAGCAGCACCACCCTTATCGGCAGGCTTGATGACAAAGTCAGGGTTAGATCTGAGTGCACGGAGTTCAGTCAGTTCGGAGGGAGATAGGTTGGATTGGTTGAGAGGGGCAGTGAAAGTTCAGCGTCAGTTCTTCCGTCGTCTTCACCTCCGCGCTCACTTCTTTGGACAAGAGTCCTCTGCCCGTCCCACAGACCCCTTTGCCCAACTCCAACACTCTCCCTCCACCTGGACCCCTCCCTCTGGCCTTTTACCTGCACTCGATCTTTTCATTGAGAACTGTCGACGTGACATTAGTCGCCTCAATTTCACTGCCCCTCTCAACCAATCCAACC
>NW_025978221.1:0-6606 GCF_021869965.1 Rhincodon typus | reverse complement strand
AGTGTAAAAACATTTTAAGTTTGAGATCTATCCTTTGCAGGTTCCAGCTTGCAATTCCAATTGCTTCACAAACCTCCCAGGCTAACGCACATCTATTCTTCTTAATTTCTAGCTGTGCATGATGTTATAATTGCTTCAGGCATTCATTATTTTCACTTTGTTCATCAGAAACAGTTTGAATTCCACTCTTCTCCCCCTGCCACTCCCATAACTTTACCAGCTACTGTGGCATTCAAGACAACAAGGTGCAAGGCTGGATGAACACAGCAGGCCAAGCAGCATCATAGGAGCAGAGAGGCTGTGGCATTCAGCTGCTCTTTCAAAGTGAAAAAAAAAAACACTTCCTGAATTGGAGAGGGAGCAGAAATCGCAGTGTTTTTGAATTGAAAGTCAAGCTTTCCTTTTTGTCTTTACTTTAGCTGAACCCCAGTGACCTGCAAGTCTGTTCCTATCAAACGTTCATTCCAAATCCACCAATTGTGATGCTACATTTTAACTCCCCGGCTTTTAACAGAGTACGATTTTAACTCCCTTCACCCGAGGGAACCCAGGAACTAAAATTGGTAGCTCCTTCTCTTGTTTAAAGCCTCTGTCATGACAAGAAAATGGGGGTCAGGCAATGTTCCAAAAAAGGTCATTGTGAGGATCATCCATAGAACTATAATGTACTATCATGTACTGTAATGTAAAGTAAAAGACTATCACAATTTCTTATATCAGCAATCTGCATTTATAGAGTAAAATATTCCAAAGTGTTTCACAGGGGCATAATCTGACAAAATTGACACAAGTCCAAAACAAGGACTAAAATTGGGTCAAAGAGATTGGTGTTAGGGAACATTTAAAGGAGCAAATTTGCAGGGTCCCACAAAGTGAAAAGTGATAGTGACTAAATTAATCATTTGGATGATGTTGGTTAACTATTGAACATTGACATTTTCTCCTGATAGACATCAGAGGAGGAAGAAATTCAAATAGGACTTTATTTAGAAGAGATTTTATTCACAGACTGAAATATTATAGGTATGTAACTCCTGACTCCACTCTACTCCTGCATCTGTAAATGTCTCCTTATTTTTTTTTAATTACTCATTTGTGGGACATGGATGTCACTGGCTGGGTCAGCATTTATTGCCCGTCTCTTTTGCCCTTGAGAAGCTGATGGTGTCTTCTTGAACCGCTGCAGTCTACCTGCTATAGGTTGATCCACAACTACTGCTATGGGATTCCAAAGATTCCCAAGCTTTTGGCTGAAGAAGTTTCTTTACATCTCAATCCTAAATGACCACGCCCCATTTCCTGAAACTCTGCCGCCACATTCTAGGTGACTTTGTGAAATGGAAACTATGTTTAAATAATTTATTTGAATCTTCTGAGGATGTAACAAGCAAGATAGACAAAGAGGACCCTGTAAATGTTGTGCACTTAGATTTTCAAAAGACATTTGATAGTTTCCATTTCACAAAGTCATCTAGAATGTGGCGGCAGAGTTTCAGGAAATGGGGCGTGGTCATTTAGGATTTAGGATAAAGAAACTTCTTCAGCCAAAAGCTTGGGAATCTTTGGAATCCCATAGCAGTAGATGTGGATCAACCTATAGCAGGTAGACTGCATCACTGAATTCATTCAAAGCTGAGTTGGATGATTTTTGATAGATGGAGGAGTCAAGTTTTATGTCGGCGGTGTAAACAGGAAAGTGGATTTGAGACCACAACTAGATCAGTCTAGATCTTATTGAAGAATGCAGCAGGTTCAAAGGGCTGAATGGCCTACTCATGTTGCTGGGGAAATGTTAACTCTGTATTTCCCCACAGATGCTGCCTGACCTGCTGACTTTCTCCAGAAATTTCTGTTTTTGTTTCAGATCCCCAGCATCAGTAGTTCTTTGTTTTATTATTGATAAATTTGTATTAAGCAAAAGTATTAAGGGATATGGGCCAAAGGTTGGTGTATGGAGTTAGGCCACAGATCAACAGTAATCTCATTGGATAGCGGAACAGATATGAGGGGCCAAATGGCCTATTTGCAATTCCTATGTTTCCAGTGCTTACAGTTTCCATTATTGATACTTTAACAAGGTCAGAATGACTGATGATTTTATAGGGCAGTAGTGAAAATACCTATTTTTAAGAAAATATAAATTCATGACTTTTTTTAGAGCTTTTCTACACATCCTATTGTTACAATGGGGTTCATTGTTTTTGCACAGAATGTATCATGAGAAGTGGGCATGGAATTGCAACATCTTGTCATGGAGGGGTATGAGGTGGCCATGAGTTCACATTGGTAGGGCATAGGATGTGTGTGGAGTACTGAGGGGTTGTGAGGCTGTCATTATTACAATAGGAAGCAAGTCTCTGAGCACCAAGGTGCACCTTTTAAACAGCCTGCCTCACTACTTGGCAGCTCCCTGTGTCTGCCTCTGCACTTGCATAGTGGTGGGCAAGTTATTGTAATGGATACTGGCGGACAGGATCAACCAACATTTGGATAGTCAAGGTCTAATTAGGGATAGTCAGCATGGATTTGTGTGCAGGAAATCATGTCTGACAAATCTTTTGGAGTTTTTCGAAGAGGTAACCAAGAACATAGATGAGGGTAGGGCAGTGGATGTTGTTTATATGGACTTTAGTAAGGGAGAGGTTGGACAGGATAGAACATTATTCCTTGGAACGTAGGAGAATGAGGGATATCCTTATTGAAGTGTATGAAATCATGAGGGCCATAGATAAGATGAATGCATATAGACTTGGGATGGGGAATTGAAAACTAGAGGGCATAGGTTTAAGGTGAGAGGAGAAAGATTTAAGAAGGACCTGAGTGGCAACTTTTTCATGCAGAGAGTGGTGCATATATGGAATGGGCTGCCAGAGTGAGTGGTTGAGGCAGGTACAATAGCAACATTTAAAAAACATTTGAATATGCACACGGATGGGAAGGGTTTAGAGGGATACGGACCTAATGCGGGCAATTAGAACTAGCTAAGTGGGCACCATGGTCAGCATGGACCAGTTTGGGCCAAAGGGCCTGTTTCCATGCTGTATTACTCTATGACTCTATCAGTCTGAACTCTTTCTGAGAGTGACTAGCCCATTTTGAAATGAATTAGACTTATTGTCACATGAGTGCTGTGGAAAGTTTACAAGTTGCCACTTACAGAGCTATCTTAGGTACAAAGGCAGCTAGGTACAGAATCTTGGTACAATGCAGAAAAATAAGAAAAATAAAGTTTAAAAAGTTAATCATTGCAGTCCTTCTTACAAAAATGTAGAAAAACAAAGAAACACAGTGAACAGTTTAACACCAAAGACCATAAGCAACTGGCCATGCCAGGCTCACACTCCTCACAAAGAGGCTCGACCTCCCCTGCTCTTAACTCAACCATGCCCCCTCTGGCTGCCTCAGGCTGCTTGCTCCAGCTCCCAACACTGGCCGCACATAAGGAGGTATAGGACAGGTGGCCAAAGGTTTAGACAAAGAAATAGGTTTTAAAAAAGGAGGAAAGTGAGGTAGAGAGTCAAAGATATTTGGAGAAAGAGTTCCAGAGACAAGG
The DNA here is from genome assembly GCF_021869965.1 of Rhincodon typus. Lineage (NCBI taxonomy): Eukaryota > Metazoa > Chordata > Chondrichthyes > Orectolobiformes > Rhincodontidae > Rhincodon > Rhincodon typus. Next base: position 3,053 of record NW_025978221.1, on the reverse strand, counting down.
TGGCTGGACCTGAGTCCACCAATTTTAAAGTGTCATAAGACAGTGCCTTAGACACTGCTGTACTCCTGCAGGACTGCACTAAGGTTCCAGTCTGGGTTGTTGCATTTGACTTCTATGGAGATTGACAGGACCCAGTGACATTTCTTGTCTCAGAACCAGGATTGTTAATAATGGAGCCACAGCTAGCAACCTTACTGAGTAAAGGCTCACCAGTTTTGGTAGGTATTGTGCATCAAGCAAGGTTGAGATATTAACACAATGTTAACACAAAGTTGAAAGCCAGCAAGAAAGATGCCTTCATTAAAGGAAACTGGATTAGATTAGTACACGCATGTTTGGGAGTTAAAAGACCGTTCTTTAAATCACAGAGTCATCCAGCTTCCAAAACAAAACTATTTCTTGATTGTTCAAAAACAAAGCAACGATCTTCACCCATAAAGCAGGGATAGTGCCACGATAAATGAATTTAAAACATCTTTCAGTGAAACTAATCAGAAAGATAAAGAATGAATGCTACAAAACACAAAGGATAAAATGCAGTTAGGCATCAGAGCCAGGGATGATGGAAGATGGTGATTGTAGGAGGAACGTGCTGACAGTAATTGCTGGCAGCAGAGAGATTTCACTTTTTGCGATGGCTGGGAAATGAGTTGACCTCTTGGCTTGTTGCCAAACGCAACTTCTCAAACCTGACAAGATATCCTTTGCAGTGATGGAAACAACTATTAAGAAAGCAAAGGGTTTGGGTTTCACTAGCAGCCCACTGCTCCTGAAAATACAAAGTGAGTGATTACTGCCACGAAAATGGGAGTCGACAGTTGGAGATACCCAGCAGATCTGTAATTATATCAGAGATAGTAGGAACCGCAGATGCTGGAAAATCTGAGATAACAAGGTGTAGAGCTGCATGAACACAGCAGGCCAAGCAGCATCGTAGGAGCAGGAAGGTTGATGTTTCGGGCCTAGACCCTTCATCAGAAAATCTGTAATTATGGTTTCTAACTGAAATTTATATGCTTATCCAACAGAGGGCTTTTCATGTGCAATGAGAGGTCATTAGCGCAGAATCTGTGATGAGAATGAGAGATAGTTTACAGTGCTCACCATTCTAATGGAGGAAATCTACAGTCTGCAATTACTCAGTTATTCTTTCATTGGATGTGGGCAATGCTGACAAAGGCCAAAATTTGCTGTCCATCCCTAATTGCCAATGAATTGAATGGCTTGCCATTTCAGGGGGCAGTTGAGAGTCAAGCACATTGCTGTGTTTTGGGAGTCACTTGCCCACCAAACAGGGTAGAGACAGCAGATTTCCAATATGTAATGATGGCAAATGTTTAAAGGGCTTATGTGTGATTTTACCATTGATGATAGTTTCATGGCTGCTATTACTGAGCCTCGCCTTCAATTCTAGATTTTATTAATTGTATTTAAATTCCAGGATTTGTCCTGTGTCCCCACAGCACTGAGGAAGGGTCACCGGACCCGAAACGTTAACTCTGATTTTTTTTCTTCACAGATGCTGCCAGACCTGCTGAACTTTTCCAGCAGCTTCTGTTTTTGTCCCCAGGGCATTGGCCTGGCTTCTGGGTAATTTAACCAGAGACATTAACACTACATTATCATGCACCCCCAGTTAAACATGGAACTCATAAAAATTCTTGTAAGGGGTAAACTCTCATCCACATGAGACATTTGTACAGCTTTTCTCCCCAGGGCACTGACAATGAAATTATTTCAGTCACATGAAGTTGCTGTTCCTGGCTCTGTTGACTGCTCCAGCTCAACTAGCTGGATCACCACCACATTTGCAAAGTCTTCGTTGAACTGGTGCATTCAGAAATAAGCAAACTTTAAACTGCACGATGACTGATACTTATTCGTGAACAGCTTCTTTAGCCCTGAAGCATCATTTTTCTCAGTCCAAAGTCTCATTCTCATTCACAGGTGACAGTGGGACTCAGTGGCTAGCATTGCTGTTTCACAGCACTAGGAACCTTGGTTTGACTCCACGCTAGGGCGACTGTCTGTGTGGAGCTTGTAAATTCTCCTGTGTCTGCGTGGGTTTCCTCCAGATGTTACGGTTTCCTCCCATGGTCAAAAGATGTGTAGGTTCATTGAAGTGACCATGCTAAATTGCCCATAGTGTCCAGGGATGTGTTGGTTAGTTGGCTTAGCCATAGGGAATGCAGGGTTACAGGGACTGAATAGGTCTGGGCAGGCTAATCTTTGGAGGGTCGGTGTGGGCTCACTGGGCCAAATGGCCTGCTTCCATACTCAAGGGATTGTCTGATGCCCTTCAAAGAAAATTATTGTTGGAGATATACAAAAGTTTTTTTTCCCACTTCTTCTAAGTGTGTCTCTTTTTCTCTCTTAATTCTATTTGTGTTTCCAAGTCTGGGTTTTGCTTACTGTACATCAATTAAAACTAATATACATTTTCTAATTTAGACACCCTTCACTGGACTGTTGCATGTTGGCAAGGATGCTACAATCTGATTGGATAGAGAGCTTTGTGTTGCTTGTCCTTTCACAGATCGCCTGTAAAGAATACTGAGCTGGAAAAAAGTGTCATAGTAAAGGAAATTGTACCTAATGAGCTGGACAAAAGTCTGGGAACAGTTTTGGGTTAAGTGAACACTGAGCTCTGCCTCCTGGCTGCGGAGATCAAAATCTGGGCTACCTTTAATATTTTAGTTGAAATAGCAAAGAGAGGAATTTCAGATGAATACCTTGCATTCATCTGCTTGTATTTTAAAGATATTTTAATAAATAAATATCACCAACAATCTGTCCTGCTCCATCCACGTTGACTCTATGGTCACGAAAGCACACCAACGCCTCTACTTCCTCAAGAGGCTAAGAAAATTCACAAGATCCACAATGATTCTTACCAATTTTTATAGGTGCACCAAAGAAAGCATGCTATCCAGATGCATCAAAGCTTGGTATGCTAACTGGTCTGGCCAAGATTGCAAGAAATTACAGAGCATCATGAACGCAGCCCAGTCCATCATGAAAACCAGCCTTCCATCCATTGAGATAACGCGGTG
>NW_025978220.1:0-6607 GCF_021869965.1 Rhincodon typus | reverse complement strand
CCGCCATCTGCAATCCGACCCCACCACCAAAGACATCTTTCCCTCCCCACCCTTATCTGCTTTCCGGAGGGACCACTCTCTCCATGACTCCCTTGTCCGCTCCACACTCCCCTCCAGCTCCACCACACCCGGCACTTTTCCCTGCAACCGCAGGAAGTGCTACACCTGCCCCCATACCTCCTCCCTCACCCCCTCCCAGGCCCCAAGAAGACTTTCCACATCAAGCAGATGTTCACCTGCACATCTGCCAATGTGGTATACTGCATCCGCTGTCCCGGTGTGGCTTCCTCTACATCGGGGGAACCTAGCGGAGGCTCGGGGACCGCTTTGCAGAACACCTACGCTCAGTTCGCAATAAACAACTGCACCTCCCAGTCGCGAACCATTTCAACTCCCCCTCCCATTCCTCAGACGACATGTCCATCCTGGGCCTCCTGCAGTGCCACAATGATGCCACCCGAAGGTTGCAGGAACAGCAAATCATATTCCGCTTGGGAACCCTGCAGCCCAATGGTATCAATGTGGATTTCACAAGTTTCAAAATCTCCCCTCCCCCTACCGCATCCCAAAACCAGTCCAGCTCGTCCCTGCCTCCCTAACCTGTTCTTCCTCCCACCTATCCCCTCCTCCCACCTCAAGCCACACCTCCATCTCATACCGACCAACCTCATCCCGCCCCCTTGACCTGTCCGTCCTCCCTGGACTGACCTATCCCCTTCCTAACTCCCTACCTACACTCACCTTTACTGGCTCCATCCCCGCCTCTTCGACCTGTTTGTTTCCTCTCCACCTATCCTCTCCTCTATCCCTCTTCTATCCGCCTCCCACTCTCTCCCTATTTATTTCAGAACCCCCTTCCCCTCCCCCTTTTCTGATGAAGGGTCTAGGCCCGAAACGTCAGCCTCTCTGCTCCTATGATGCTGCTTGGCCTGCAGTGTTCATCCAGCCCTGCACCTTGTTGTCTCAGAGACTAGGAATCCTGCTGCAAACCAATCTCCAAAACCTATCCAACATTTACAAGGCAGGAATCCTGCTGCAAACCAATCTCCAAAACCTATCCAACATTTACAAGGCCCAAGTCAAGACTTTGATAACACGCTAGAAGTTGACACCATCCAAGACAATGCAGCCATTGATTGGCACTGCATCCACTAGCTTCAACACTTGCTCTTTCTACTATCAACACACAGTGTTGATTCACTGTAGCATTTCACCACGGCTCCTTCAATAGCACCTTCCAAACCCAAGACGAGTACCAGCAGATATACAGGGACACCACCACCTGCAAGTTCCTCTCAAAGCTGCTCACTATCCTGATTTGGAAGTACATCACCATTCCATGAGAGTCACTGAGTGAAAACTGTGGGACTTCCTCCCTAAGGGCATTGTGGGTCTACCTAAAGCTTATTGGACTGCAGTGGTTCAAAAAGGCAGTTCATGACCACCTTCTCAAGAAGGGGTAATAATGCTGGTTTTGCCACTTATACTCACAGCCTTGACAGGATTTTTAAAAAACTGAAGACAGGAGGGACTTCACTTATGGGGAACCAATGGCCTAGTTGTATTACCACTGGTCAATTAATTCAGAGACCCAGGTAATGTTCAGGTGACCTGAGTTCAAATCCTGCCATGGCAGATGGTGGAATTTGAATTCAATAAATATTTGGAATTAAGAATCTAATGATGAATGTGACACTATTGCCATTTGTCAGGAAAAACCCATTTTTAAAAAAATGTATTCATAGGATGTAGGCTTCACTGACCAGGCCAGCATTTATTGGCCCAGAGGGCAGTTAAGAGTCAACCACATTGCTGTGGATCTGGAGTCACATGTAGGCCAGACCAGGTAAGGATGGCAGTTTCCTTCCCTAAAGACCATTAGTGAACCAGATGGGTTTTTCCCCAACAATTGACAACGACTTCATGGTCATCATAAGACCATGATTCCAGATTTTTACTGAATTCAAATTCTACCATTTGCCGTGGCAGGATTTGAACCCAGGCCCCCAGAACGTTATCTGGGTCTCTGGATTATCATCCAATGATAATACCACTAGGCTACTGCCTCCCATCTGATTAACTAATGTCCTTCAGGGAAGGAAATCTTCCATCCTTACCTGGTCTGGCCTTTGTGTGATTTCAGTCGTACAACAACTGTTCTGGGAAAATGGCCACTCAGTTGTACCAATCAATATGAAATCTCAAAAAAGAAATGAAAACTGACAGACCACCTGGCATTGACCTAGGAAATGATAATAGCAAAAAACAGCCCTGTTGACTCTGCAAAGTTACTAACATTTGGGGACTAGTGTCAATATTGGGAGAGCAGTCTCATAGATTAGTCAAACAGCCTGAGATAGTCATACTCACAGAATCTTACCTTGCAATGTCCCAGACACCATCATACTATCCCTGGTTATGTCCTGTCCCACCAACAGGACAGACCCAACTGAGGTGGCAGTACAGTTATATATAGTCGGGAGGGAGTTGTCTTCAGAGTTCTTAACATTGACTCTGAACCTCATTAAGTCTCATTGCATCTGGTCAAACCAGGGCAAAGAAACCTCCTGTTGATTACCACAAATATCCCCATCCTCACTTATGGAAGAGACTAGCACTTATACAGTTAATGGTAGGGTCTTGGGGATTACCATGTACCATCCTCCCTCATCTAATGATTCTGTGCTTCCCCCATATTGAATAACACTTGCGGAAGTGAGGATGGCAAAGGCACAAAAATGTACTCTGGGTGGGGGATTTCAATATCCACCACCAAGACTGGCTCAGCAGCTGTACTCCTCTTCGAGCTGGTCAGGTCCTAAAGGACAGTGCTGCTAGACTGTGGCAGGAATTTTGGGAATCAGGAAGATGGAAAAACATATTTGACGACATCCTCACCAATCAGCCGGTGCAGATGCATCAGTCCATGATAGGATCAGTAAGAGTGACCACTACAGTCCTTGAGAAGACAAAGTCCTGCATGGTGGCTCAGTGGTTAGCACTGCTGCCTCACAGTGCCAGGAACTTGCTTCGATTCCAGCCTTGGGTGGGTGTCCGCATGGAGTTTGCACATTCTCCCTGTGTCTGCGTGGGTTTGCTCTGGTTTCCTTCCACAGTCCAAAGATGTGCAGGCTAGGTGGATTGGCCATGCTAAATTGCCCTTCGTGTTCAGGTCTGGGTGGGATGCTCGGAGTGTCGGTGTGGACTTGTTGGGCTGAAGGACCTGTTTACACATTGTAGGGATTCTATGATCTATGATAATGCCTTACATCGTTTTGTATGGCACTATCACCATGCTAAATGGACAGATTTTGCACAGATGTAGCAACTCAAAACTGGACATCCATGAGGCACTGTGGGCCATCAACAGCAGCAGAATCGTACTCCATCACAATCTGTAACCTCATGGCCTGGCATTTACCCACTCTACTGTTACCATTAAGCCATGGATCAGCCTTTGTTCAATGGAGAATGCAGGGGGGCATGCCAGGAGTAGTACCAGGCATAATTAAAAGATAAGGTTCAACCTGGTGATGTTATCAAACAGGACTACTTGTGTGCCAAATAGTATAAGCAGCAAGTGATAGACGGAGTTAAGCAATCCCACAACCAATAGATCAGATCTAAGTTCTGCAGTTCTGCCACATCCAGTCGCAAATGGTGGTGGAGAAATAACTCACTGGAAGGGACTCCACAAATATCCCCATCCTCAATGATGGAAGTGACTAGCACTTATACAGTTAATAGTAAGGTCTTGGGGAGTGTTGCTAAACAAAGAGACCTTGGAATGCAGGTTCATAGTTACTTGAAAGTGGAGTCGCAGGGAGCTAGGACAGTGGAGAAGGCATTTGGTATGCTTGCTTTTATAAATCAGTGCATTGAATATAGGAGTTGGGAGGTCGTGATGTGGTAGTGCAAGTCATTGATGAGGCCACTTTTGGAATACTGCATGCAATTCCGGTCTCCCTGCTATAGGAAGGATATTGCGCAACTTGAAAAAGTTCAGAAAAGATTTACAAGGATATTGCCAGGGTTGGAGGGTTTGAGCTATAGGGAGAGGCTCAATAGACTGGGGCTATTTTCCCTGGAGTGTCGGAGGTTGAGGGGTGACCTTATAGAAGTTTATAAAATCATGAGGGGCATGGATAGGGTAAATAGAAACTGAACTGAGCCATCCATATAAATACATTGGCTAGAAGAGAGGTTAAAGGCTTGGAATACTGCAACGAGTAACTCATCTTTTGACTCCCAAAGCTTATCTACCATCTACAAGGCACAAGTCCGAAGTGTGGTGGAATACTCCCTACTTGCCTGAATGAGCGCAGCTCCAGTAACACTCAAGAATCTTGACACCATCCAGGCAAAAGCAGCTTGATTGGCACCACTAATGTTCAGTTACTCTAACACTGACGTTCAGTAGCAGCAGGGTGCACCATCTACAAAATGCGATGCGGTTATTTGCCAAAGATCCTTACACACCACCTTCCAAGCCCCACAATACTTCCCTCTAAAAGGGCAAGGGCAGCAGATACATGGGAATACCACCACTTCCAAGTTCCCCTTCAAGCCACTCACCATCCTGACTTGGAAATATATCGGCGTTCCTTCATTGTCGCTGGGTCAAAACCCTGGAATTCCCTCCGTAAGGGTATTGTGCGTCTACCCACAGCACATGGACTGCAGTGGTTCAAGAAGGCAGCTCACCCCCACCTTCTCAAGGGCAATTAGGGATGGGCAATAAATGTTGGCCCAGCCAGCAATGTCCATAAGTAAACGAAAAACAAATAGAGTAACTGGAGAAGCTGAGGTCATTCTGACGTAAGCTAATGAAAGATTTAGTAGAATTGTTCAAAATTCTGAAGTGTAACGAAAGATAAAAAGAAGCTGTTTCCACTGGCTGGAGAATTGCTAACCAAAGGACCCAGGTTTAAGGCAACTGCCTAATGAGTAAGATGGGGAGTTTTGCGCAGTGAATTCCTCTGATCTGGAATGGATTCATTGAATCAGATTCAATGGTAACTTTCAAAAGGAACTGGAGAAATGCTTTAAGATGAAATATGCACGGGCAGTTCTGAGGAGACAGCAATAGAGTGGAACTAATTGAATAGTTCTTTCAAATAGCTGGCACAGGTGAGAAGGGCTGAATGGTCTCCTGCACTGTGAAAGTCAATGATGTTATTAACATCAGGAAGTCGTGGAGCTGGTGGAGAGGTGTGATTGAAATCGATCAAATGCCAAGAGAAAAAGATTCAAAATGAGGAAATAGGACCGGGAAAGGGGAAGTGACTGAGCTTTTTTTATTGAGAGTAGAATGGAGAGGGAAGTAAATGGTTGCAAGTCTGATCTTTGGTGTTTAAAGTAAGTTGTGAAAATGGATTGAATAAAGCTGCAAATTTGTGGGCCAGTAGGATGAAAATTTACTAGGGAAACTTGCAGATTGCTATTAAAAACCTAACTGGATCACCAAGATCTTTAAAGGACAAGGATAGAATGATTCCTAGGTTGACAAGGTTCCATACGAACAGATGGACATATGAACTTAGGAATTAAGAGCATGTGTGGGCCACTCGGGTCCTTGAGCCTCCTTTACCATTCAATAAAACCATGGCTGATCTGATTACTCCACATTTCCACCAAACCCAATAACCTTCCAACCCCTTTGCTCATCAAGAATCAATCTACTTCTGCCTTAAAATAATTCAAAGACTTTGCTTCCACCACATTTTCAGGAAGAGAGTTCTAAAGTCTCATGAGCCTCTGACAGGGAAGATTTCTTCTCATCCCTATCTTAAATGGGCATTATTTTTAAAGAGTGACCCCAACTGGAGATTCTCTCACAAGAGGAAATACCCTTACCACATCCCCCTTGTCAAGACCCTTAAAGACAACTCACTTATCTCAGCTATTAGCTTAATCAGCCATCTCTGAACTGCTTCAACACATTTACATGCTTCCTTAAATAAGTAGAACAAATATGGTTCCCACAATGCCCTTATAATTGAAGGATAACCTCCCTCCTTATGTATTGACTTTCCTTTGCGATAAATGATAACATTCTATTAGCTTTCCTAATTAATGCTGCGTCTGCATACTAACCTTTGCACTTCGTGCACTAAGACACCAAGATCCTTCTGCATCTCTGAGCTCTGCAATCTCTGACCATTCTGATAATATGAGACAACAAGGTGCAGAGCTGGATGAATAAAGCAGGCCAAGCAGCATCATAGGAGCAGAAAGGCTGACGTTTCGGGCCTAGACCCTTCATCAGAAATGGGGGAGGGGAAGGGGGTTCTGAAATAAATAGGGAGAGAGGGGGAGGCGGATAGAAGATGGATAGAGGAGAGGATAGGTGGAGAGGAAACAGACAGGTCGAAGAGGCGGGGATGGAGCCAGTAAAGGTGAGTGTAGGTGGGGAGTTAGGGAGGGGATAGGTCAGTCCAGGGAGGACGGACAGGTCATGGGGGCGGGATGAGGTTAGTAGGTAGGAGATAGGGGTGCGGCTTGAGGTGGGAGGAGGGGATAGGTGGGAGGAAGAACAGGTTAGGGAGCCGGGGACGAGCTGGACTGGTTTAGGGATGCGGTAGGGGGAGGGGAGATTTTGAAGCTT
>NW_025978219.1:0-6607 GCF_021869965.1 Rhincodon typus | reverse complement strand
CCCCATCTCCTACCTACTAACCTCATCCCGCCCCCTTGACCTGTCCATCCTCCCTGGACTGACCTATCTCCTCCCTACCTCCCCACCTACACTCACCTTTACTGGCTCCATCCCTGCCTCTTTGACTTGTCTGTTTCCTCTCCACCTATCTTCTCCTCTATCCATCTTCTATCCGCCTCCCCCTCTCTCCCTATTTATTTCAGAACCCCCTTCCCCTCCCCCATTTCTGATGAAGGGTCTAGGCCCGAAACATCAGCCTTCCTGCTCCTATGATGCTGCTTGGCCTGCTGTGGTCATCCAGCTCTACACCTTGTTATCTCATGAATTCCTTATTGGATTTCTCGGCAACTACCTTATATTGATAGAAATCCTTAGTTATACTCTTCGCCATAACTGGTAATGTTCTCCCTGTATCCATCTCATCAAAACCTTTCAGAATTTTAAAGACCACTATTTGGTCACCCCTCAGCCTTCTTTTTTTCCCCCCAAGAGACACCTAACCTGTTCATCCTTTCAATTCTTTTGCTCATAGGCCTGAAACTGGGGCTAGAGCAGGGTCAGCACCACTATTTGTACAAATAGTCAAAAGTTGGATGATGTGCCAGAAGAGGACTAGAAGGTAAGGTTAAGTTGTTTTTAAGTTTCATTTTGGGTCCCAAAGTGCAGGAGCTCTCCTTCAGACTTCACCAGGAAGACCTGGGTTTTAATATCACATTCTGAACTTTTCCAGGGCCTTCCTGTATCCCAGACAGAACCTTCTCCTTCTACCCCAAATCATGCCTGAGGCTTCCACAGCACACCCTCCACTAACCCCTGGCCAAGGCCTCATGCTTATCTCACTGTCACCCTCTGGCAGATCAATAAATTTGAACAGTTATTGAAAGCGAGCAATTGTGTTCGGGGACTCTCTAGTCAGGGGCACAGACAGACTGCGAGCGAGACTCCGGGATGGTGTATTGCCTCCATGGTGTCAGGGTCAAGGACATCTCAGAGCAGTTGCAGCAAATTCTCAAAATGGGAGTATGAACAGCCAGGAGTCGTTCTACACATTGTTAGCAAAAGGGATGAGATCCTGCAGAGTGAATATAAGGAGGTAGGCAGGAGATTAAAAAGCAGGACGTCAAGGGTAGTAATCTCTGGATTACTCTGCTGCCATGTGCTAGTGAGAGTAGGATTAGGAGGATAGGTCAGATGAATGTGTGGCTGAGGAGCCAGTGAAGGGGGCAGGGATTCAAATTTTTGGATCATTCGGACTCCTCTGAGGTGAAAGTGACCCCTACAAGAGGAATGGAATGCACCTGAACGGGAGCAGGACCAATATCCTGGTGGGAAGATTTGCCAAAGCTACTCCAAAGGCTTTAAACTCGTCCAGCAGTGGGGTGGGACCCTAAGTGGTAGTGAGTCAAGAGAGAAGGTTGAGGCTAGAACAGAAGTTGAAGAGAGCAAGTTAAATAGACAAGGCAGGCAAGAACACTGCAGGGAATGAGGGAAGACTGATGAATTAAACAGCATTTATTGCAATGCAAGAGGCCTGACAGGTAAGGCAGGTGAGCTCAGAGCATGGATGATAACTTGGGACGGGGATATCGTAGCTATTACAGAAACATGGCTGAGGGTGCGAAAGGATTGGCATCTCAATGTTCCAGGGTACAGATGCTAAGGGAAAGATAGAAAGGGAGGCAAGAGAGGAGAGGGAGTGGCAATTTTGATTAGGGAAAACTTCATGGCAGTACTTAGAGAAGATATCCAGTAAAGCGATATAGGTAGAACTGAGAAATAAGAAGTGAAATGAGATAGCTTTGGCAGAAAATGTAAAGGAGAATCCAAAGAGATTATACAAGTGTGTTAAGGGAATAAAGAGTAACTAGAGAGAGAATAAGGCCATTTAATCAACGAGGTCATCTATGTGTGGAGCCACAGGAGATGGGTGAGATCACAAACCAATATTTCACATCAGTATTTAGCTTGAAGAAAGATGTGGAAACTGAGGAACTCGGGAAAATAAATAGTGAGGTCTTAAAAAGAGTCCACAGTACAGAAGAGGAGATGCTGGAGGTATTAAAACACGTAAAGGTAGATAAATCCCCAAGACCTAATCAATTGCATCCCAGGATATTGTGGGAAGCTAGGGAAGAAATTGCATGGCCCTTGGTGGAGATATTTACATCATTTATAGCCATGGATGAGGTGCCGGAAGACTGGATGCTGGCTAATGCTGTGCCATTATTTAAGAAAGACTGCAAGGAAAAGCCAGGGAACTACTGACCGGTGAGCCTAACATAAGTTGTTAGAAAGGATTCAGAGATACAGGATCTACGTGCATTTGATATGGCAAGGACTGATTAGGGATAGTCAGCGTGGCTTTGTGCATGGGCAATTGTATCTCTAAAATTTGATTGAGTTGCTTTGAGAAGTGACTAAGAAGATAGATAAAGGCAGAGTGATAGATGATATATACATGGACTTTAACAAGGCCTTTGACAAGGTACCTTATGGTAGACCGATAAGTAAGGTTAGAACACATGGGATCCAGGGAGAACTAGCCAAATGATTACAAAATTGGTTTGATGGTAGGAGACAGAAGGTGGTGGTAGAGGATCGTTGTTCAGAATGTGACTAGCAATGTATCGCAAGGATCAGTGCTGGGTCCACTGATGTTTGTCATTTAAATAAACGATTTGAATGAGAATATAGGAGGCATGGTTAGTAAGTTTGTGGATGACACCACATTGGTAGACAGTGAAGAAGTTTATCTAAGAGTATAATGGGATCTTGATCAACTGGGCCAGTGGGCTGAGGAATGGCTGATGGAGTTTAATTCAGATAAATGCAAGCTGTTGCATTTTAGTAAGGCAAACCAGGGCAGGACTTACACAGTTAATAGCAGGACCCGGGAGTGTGTTGTCAAACATGAAGACCTAGGGGTGCATGTACATAGTCATTTGAAATTGGCATTACAGGTAGACAGGGTGGTGAAGAAGGTATTTGGCACACTTACCTTCATCAGTCAGAGCACTGAGTACAGGAGGTGGGACATGGGTTACAGCTATACAAGACATTGGTAAGGCCACATTTGCAGTACTGCATACAATTCTGGTGATTCTCTGGTGAAGGATGTTATTAAACCGGAAAGGGTGCATGAAAGATTTATAAGGATGTTACCAAAATTGGAGAACTTGAGTTATAAGGCTGGATAGACTGGGACTTTTTGCCCTGGAGCATAGGAGGCTGAGGAATTATGAGATTTATAAAATCATGGATAAGGTGAATAGCCAATGTCTTTTCTCCAGGGTAGGGAAGTCCTAAACAAGAGGGCATAGGTTTAAGGTGAGTGGGGCAAGATTTAAAAGGGACCTGAGGGACAACTTCTTTCACACAGAGGCTGATGTGCACATGGAGCTGCCAGAGGAGTGGTAGAGGCAGGTAAAATTACAACATTTAAAAGACATTTGGACAGATAGATGGATAGGAGGGGTCTAGAGGGATATGCGCCAAATGCAGGCAAATGAGACTCGTTCATTTTACACAAGCTGGTCAGCATGGATGAGTGGAGCCGAAGGGCCTGTTTCTGCACTACTGTATACTTCTATGACTCTATGATTCTGCTAAGGTTTGTATAAATTGCTGTCATACTTCTATTGCCGAACCACCAACTAAGGTTAATCCTGGACCATGCCCATATGCCTGCCTTTCTCTATTTTGTAAGCTGAGTCACTTCTGGCAAAAGTTTTCTGTTTTACAGTTAGGCATTTTGATTGAGAATTTTTTTGCAATAGTTCACCCTCCGTGATCCTCCTGTCAGCCACGATTTCTCTCCCACCCTTCAACTTGAGAAATGATCATCCTGCAATTTGTTGGCAGAGTGAGGGCAACAAGGCATTTTGGAACCTTGGTGAATCAGGGAACCAGCTATCCGCAAACCCAATTCAGAAAGAAAGGAGAAATAATGGAAATCAGTTCAGTTAAAATCAAATCAGGTACAGTAAGCAAGATAAATACAGCTTCAATTTTAAAAACCTGCAGGAACAATTTACTACCTCCAAGAATGAGATGCCATGGTTTAAATTATTCCCTTTCTGGACCGTTGACATTGAACGGCATTGCAGAAGTATAAATCTCTTTATTTAAAATATATTTATGTTGTTAAGGTGCACTCTGAGCTTTCTGTAATTATCAATGAATGCACAAATGCAGTAATTTGTTGACACTCAGGCAAGGTTGAGGGTGAGCTGCCATTTTTGTGAGACTAATGGTGGATTTGAAATTTATACTGGATCACTTGCTCATTCCATATTGTTGTATGACTTGCACATGAACAGTGATGCATTAAACTTATTATTTTGGCAATAAAATCTGTACCATTGATTTTTGAAAATTTTATAACATAGATGGAGCTACTAGTTTCCGGGGTTGGGCAGGGTGTGGTTGCTGCAATCACCTATATCACCTTGACTTTATAATTATTCAAACTTTTAAATTCAACCTGCACCAGTTCAGCAACAAACAATTCATATTCTGCTAGTTCCAGTAAAATGCTGTCAGATAAGAATCTATGTAAGCAGCTTATGCAAGAGTTGTTTTGCTGGACCAGCCCAATTTAAAATACAGAAAATGCTTATGAGAAATTTCCAGCAGCTCGTTGCCTGCAACAACACAATTCATAGGAACAATTGATCAGCCAAGGGGCGTCAAGAAGTAATTGGTCACTTTTTTCTTTTTATTTTTGACGCTCCTGTTTATATTTTTTTCTGTTATTCTTTTTGCCAAATCACCCATGGCTGCGTGTATGTGACACGGTAAAAAAGATACCATTGTGCGAAGACTTTATATTTTTCCACCACCCAGAAAACACCCATGTGGCTAGTGAAACATTAACAAGCGAAACCTGATGAGGCCGATGCTTACATCAAAAAGTGAAGTTGGCGGGGGGAGGGGGAGTGCGGTTTAGAGAGACAAGGAGGAGACTAAATCAAAGTGGAGTTGGAGGTGGAAATCAAGCAGTCTATCCCCTGTGGTATCCGCCTGTCCCTGAAGGCATTAACCAGTCTCTTTTCACTGTTGAAGTCTACCCTTGATTGATAAAGACTGACTGATTAGTCAGACTAATTAGTAGCTTGATCTTTCTCTGTTTACAGGTATTAAAGATCCCACGTTGAATTTGAAGAAAAGCAGCAAGTTCTTATGATATTTTAGCTGTCATTCCTTCCTTGAAACAAAAGCACCAAAAAAATTAATACGTTTTCATGGCTGTTTTTGTTGGGACTTGCTATGTGCATACCTGCGCAAATACTTACATACCTATGTATATACATAATATATATATATTGATTTAATTAACTTTGACTTACTTATCGTCTCATGTATTCTTGACCATCTGACTGGACCCTGATCTGGCAAGCTGCCTCATTGGTAGGGGCAGGGAGTCAATCACTACTGAAGATGCCCACCCCTACACTTAGTGCTTGGAGAACTAAATCTGGTCTGTATTTCAGACTTTTCAGATCGATCATCAGAATATTGACTCAGTTCTCAACTTGAAATATCAACTCAACTTCGTTCTGATGCTGCTTGATTGATTGAGTTTCTCCAGTCTTTTTTGTTCTTATTTCAGTATTTTGCTATTGAGTGGCCAAAGAATCTGGATGGTGTCAAGATACAGAGAGACCATTACCTCACTGAATGCCTGAACAGGCTTGCGGGGCCCTACGTTCATTTCTTAGCTTTGCAGGAGCAGCCACCTGGCAGTGACCAGGACTGGATATCCAAGACCACTCTGGTTGAGTTCAGTTATAGCCCCTCTTCCTTTTTCCCTGCAATCAATGAGCTCTGTACAGACTGAGAAAGTGTGTGGGTGGGTGTGTCTTCTAGATGTGAAGGGCTCAGTATTACATGTATCAACCTTTACCCACTGGGGAGATCAGGGAATTGCTGGAGAAACATTTGCAAATTCTGAAGTGCTGCACAGCAGTGCTGGAATCTGGAGCATTTTCACTGCATGCAAATGTTACTTTCACAATAGGGACAGGGTCAGAATTGGTAGCTGTTGACTGGTTCTAACCAGTTTCTGACAATGTATACCTGGTACCAGCATCTGTTGCTTATCAATTCACAGCCTTGCATATCATTTATAACAATGTTCTGAAGTGGTGGAATTTTAAACACAAGATCGGTCCCACGTGCCTCATAATCTGACGTATAGAGCTAAATTTTAAAGTCCGGGAGCTAGTGAGTATGGGAATTGTCTGGGAGTTAAAACCAGGGCAATTGAGAGCACCTCGAGGATGTGGCTCCAACATCTGTACTTAGTAATGTAAAAACCACCATAGGCACAGAGGTTGCTTTATCTTTAGAGACAGACATCTGGTGATGAATTTAACTTGATGATGTCCAGGTGAGGGGTAAAGTTAAGAAGATGGAGCCTTATTTATAACCTCAGCTAGCACAAGAATTGAACCTACACTGTAGCAATCACTCTGCATCGTAAGGCAGCTTTCCAGTCAATTACGGTCCTAATTGCTTGCTCAACCTGTGGTCCAGTAGGCTGGATAGCTGCCCAGAGATACTAGGAACTGCCGATGCTGGAGAATCTGAGATAACAAGGTGTAGA
>NW_025978218.1:0-6608 GCF_021869965.1 Rhincodon typus | reverse complement strand
TTCTGTCACACACTGAAAACTCACAATTTTTCCCCTCTGTTCCCGAGAATGAAGATTTTCTTGAATAACCCACACGGTCACAAAAGAAGATAATTTTCCTTGGGAATTGGGTAATGTTCAGGGAGACTTCATTGATGCTTTCCGTGGTATCCTCAGAATTAGGTAATTCTGGTTCAGCTCAATTTGACATGGAGCCGCCCAGAAGTGATCATTCTCATTCTGTGACTCTGAACAGTCTTGTTGGTGCAGGATTGGAGTTGGGTTGGCCCCTTTAAAAGACTTGTTATTTATTATACAAGCGGCTGCACCTACAAGCTGATCTCTGGGACTTCGAGTAAAGTGGAAACAATTTGCACTCTTAAACAGGAAACCAGTATCTCAATTAAAGCAGCAGGAGAGAAACCATGTTTTTGGCACAACGAAATCTGCTGGCTTCACTGATGATGCTGGAAAACTGAAAAGCTCGCCTTCACCTCAGGAAGTAAAGTTGCAAGATGCGAAGACGCCCAGCGTGGGGCTCGAACCCACGACCCTGAAATTAAGAGTCTCATGCTCTACCGACTGTGCTAGCCGGGGTCGATTGGTAGGTATTTTTTTTCCCATTTCACACTGAGCCAAATCCCTTGCAACCTAATTTCAATGTGCCAAAGATGATCCACCTGGAAAAGCACAAGGTTCCAATTCATTCCTCTCAATCACAAATAACATCAGCTACATCTTCCACTTCTCAGCTGTTACTCCTTCAGACCATTATAATCCATTTTCAGCGCTTGTTCCGGGATTTAACATTCAAAATTCATATTTTAATGTCGGTGCCCTCATCCTTGAGTTGCCCGTGCGACTGTCAGTCACTTTGAGAGACGGTGAATGTGCTTCAATAAACCCAGTCATTTCTGTTACAGACTGTGTGAAATGCGTGTCTGTCTGCCCAGTCTCACTCAATACATTCAGCACTTTGTTTGTTCGTTTCATCAGCAAATTCTGCAGCTTCGCATCTGGGGACTGGATTTTCACAGTTCGGCGAAAAAGATTCGAAGGTCAAGAAGAATTTGCTGCAGCCGTTGTGAAATGTAAAATGATTTTCGCCCTTTTCCGCACGGGAACAACTGTTCAGGAGGAAAAGGTTTCCACTCGTTGTGTCAAATGAGGTTTCCCAAGTGAGGCACAGAGTAAGTTCCACTCACTTGGAGATTATGTCAATGTTGCTCTGAAGTTTACGGAGCGGGATGGAATCTCCCTGTGTTTTCCTGAGCCTGTGCTCGGTGCATTGAGAGGTTTGGCCCCAGTTGGAGGATCTTGCCTCCCAGGGTTGGACACGAAGCGGCTGATTGAATCTGCAGTGGCCGCTTTCTGCTGGCAGCGGAGGATTGGAGAGTGCGGGGTCAAATCCTGCTGCTTGTCCCTGTCTCACTCCGTGTGGAGCAGGGAAAGAGAAAATCATTCATGGGTTTATTTGATTCCAATCTCTTCATAGATTTCTATGAATTAAATGAAGGTACATTTTGATAATAACTGTATTAAAACCTGTATGTCCGGGGTCTGACTGGATAACTGTGGAGCTGACAAAGTTTCGAAGTTATCTCCTGAAGGTACAATCCCGATTGACAATCTTCTGTGTCACCGGAAACGTTGATGAGCAGGAAAACACAAGAACATAGAACATAGAACATAGAACATAGAACATTACAGCGCAGTACAGGCCCTTCGGCCCTCGATGTTGCGCCGACCTGTGAAACCAATGTGAAGCCCATCTAACCTAAACTATTCCATTATCATCCATATGTTTATCCAATGACCATTTAGATGCCCTTAAAGTGGGCGAGTCTACTATTTTTGCAGGCAGGGCATTCCACGCCCTTACTACCCTCTGAGTAAAGAACCTACCTCTGAAATCTGTCCTATATCTATCACCCCTCAATTTAAAGCTATGTCCCCTCGTGCTCGCCATCACCATCCGAGGAAAAAGGCTCCCACTGTCCACCCTATCTAATCCTCTGATCATCTTGTATGTCTCTATCAAGTCACCTCTTAACCTTCTTCTCTCTAACGAAAACAGCCTCAAGACCCTCAGCCTTTCCTCATAAGACCTTCCCTCCATACCAGGCAACATCCTGGTAAATCTCCTCTACACCCTTTCCAATGATTCCACATCCTTCCGAGAATGCGGTGACCAGAACTGTACGCAATACTCCAAATGCGGCCGCACCAGAGTTTTGTACAGCTGCAACATGACCTCATGGCTCCGAAACTCAATCCCTCTACCAATAAAACCTAACATACTGTATGCCTTCTTAACAACGCTATCAACCTGGTGGCAACTTTCAGTGATCTATGCACATGGACACCGAGATCTTTCTGCTCATCCACACTACCAAGAATCTTACCATTAGCCCAGTACTCTGTATTCCTGTTACTCCTTCCAAAGTGAATCACCTCACACTTTTCCGCATTAAACTCCATTTGCCACCTCTCAGCCCAGCTCTGCAGCTTATCTATGTCCCTCTGTAACCTGCAACATCCTTCCGCACTATCCACCACTCCACCGACTTTGGTGTCATCCGCAAATTTACTAACCCATCCTTCTACGCCCTCATCCAGGTCATTTATAAAAATGACAAACAGCAGTGGCCCCAAAACAGATCTTTGAGGTACACCACTAGTAACTGAACTCCAGGATGAACATTTCGCATCAACCACCACCCTCTGTCTTCTTACAGCTAGCCAATTTCTGATCCAAACTGCTAAATCACCCTCAATCCCATGCCTCCGTATTTTCTGCAATAGCCTACCATGGGGAATCTTATCAAACGCTTTACTGAAATCCAAATACACCACATCAACTGCTTCATCCTCATCCACCTGTTTGGTCACCTTCTCGCAGAACTCAATAAGGTTTGTGAGGCACGACCTACCCTTCACAAAACCGTGTTGACTATCCCTAATCAAATTATTCCTTTCTAGATGATTATAAATCCTATCTCTCATAATCCTTTCCAACACTTTACCCACAACCGAAGTAAGGCTCACTGGTCTATAATTACCAGGGTTGTCTCTACTCCCCTTCTTGAACAAGGGGACAACATTTGCTAGTCTGCAGTCTTCTGGCACTATTCCTGAAGACAATGACGACATAAAGATCAAAGCCAAAGGCTCTGCAATCTCCTCTCTAGCTTCCCAGAGAATCCTAGGATAAATCCCATCCGGCCCAGGGGACTTATCTACTTTCACACCTTCCAGAATTGCTAACACTTCCTCCTTATGAACCTCAATCCCGTCTAGTCTAATAGACTGTATCTTAGTATTCTCCTCGACTACATTGTCTTTTTTCTGTGTGAATACCGACGAAAAATATTCATTTAGCACCTCTCCTATCTCTTCGGACTCCACACACAACTTTCCACTACTGTCCTTGACTGGCCCCAATCTTACTCTAGTCATTCTTTTATTCCTGACATACCTACAGAAAGCTTTCGGGTTTTCCTTGATCCTACCTGCTAAAGACTTCTCATGTCCCCTCCTGGCTCTTCTTAGCTCTCTCTTTAGGTCCTTCCTGGCTCACTTGTAACTCTCAAGTGCCCTAACTGAGCCTTCACGCCTCATCTCTACATAAGCCTCCTTCTTCCTCTTGACAAGAGATTCAACTTCTTTAGTAAACCACGGTTCCCTCGCTCGACCACTTCCTCCCTGCCTGACAGGTACATACTTCTCAAGGACACGCAGTAGCTGTTCCTTGAACAAGCTCCACATTTCAATTGTGCCCAGCCCCTGCAGTTTCCTTCTCCATCCTATGCATCCTAAATCTTGCCTCATCGCCTCATAATTGCCTTTCCCCCAGCTATAACTCTTGCCCTGCGGTATATACCGATCCCTTTCCATCGTTAAAGTAAACGTAACCGAATTGTGGTCACTATCACCAAAGTGCTCACCAACCTCCAAATCTAACACCTGGCCTGGTTCATTACCCAGTACCAAATTCAATGTGGCCTCGCCTCTTGTTGGCCTATCTACATATTGTGTCAGGAAACCCTCCTGCACACATTGGACAAAAACTGACCCATCTGAAGTACTCAAACTATAGCGGTTCCAGTCAATATTTGGAAAGTTAAAGTCCCCCATAACAACTACCCTGTTACTTTCGTTCCTATCCAGAATCATCTTTGCAATCTTTTCCTCTACATCTCTGGAACTTTTCGGAGGCCTATAGAAAACTCCCAACAGGGTGACCTCTCCTTTCCTGGTTCTAACCTCAGCCCATACTACCTCAGTAGACGAGTTGTCATCAAATGTCCTTTCTGCCAACGTAATACTGTCCTTGACTAACAATGCCACACCTCCCCCTCTTTTACCACCTTCCCTGATCTTACTGAAACATCTAAACCCCGGAACGTGCAACAACCATTCCTGTCCCTGCTCTATCCATGTCTCCGAAATGGCCACAACATCGAAGTCCCAGGTACCAACCCATGCTGCAAGTTCACCCACCTTATTCCGGATTCTCCTGGCATTGAAGTAGACACACTTCAAACCACCTTCCTTCCTGCCGGTACACTCCTGCGACCTTGAAACCTTATTTATGACCTCACTACTCTCAACCTCCTGTACACTGGAGCTACAATTCAGGTTCCCATCCCCCTGTTGAATTAGTTTAAACCCTCCCGAAGAGCATTAGCAAATTTCCCCCCCAGGATATTGGTACCCCTCTGGTTCAGGTGTAGACCATCCCGTTTGTAGAGGTCCCACCTACCCCAGAATGAGCCCCAATTATCCAGGTATTTGAATCCCTCCCTCCTGCACCATCCCTGTCGCCACGTGTTCAACTGCTCTCTCTCCCCATTCCTCGCCTCGCTAGCACGTGGCATGGGTAACAAACCAGAGATAACAACTCTGTTTGTTCTAGCTCTGAGCTTCCACCTGAGCTCCTTGAATTTCTGCCTTATGTCCCCATCCCTTTTCCGACTGATATCGTTGGTGCCCATGTCGACCACGACTTGGGGCTGCTCCCCCTCCCACTTAAGGATCCCGAAAACACGATCCGAGACATCACGGACCCTGGCACCTGGGAGGCAACACACCAACCGCGAGTCTCTCTCGTTCCCACAGAATCTCCTATCTGTCCCCCTAACTATGGAGTCCCCAATGACTAATGCTCTCTTCCTCTCCCCCTTTCCCTTCTGAGCAACAGGGACAGACTCTGTGCCAGAGACCTGTACCCCATGGCTTACCCCTGGTAAGTCGTCCCCCCCAACAGTATCCAAAACGGTATACTTGTTTTTGAGGGGAATGGCCACAGGGGATCACTGCACTGTCTGCCTGTTCCCTTTCCGTCCCCTGACTGAAACCCATCTGCTTTTTTCCTGTACCTGAGGTGTGACTACCTCCCCGTAACTCCTCTCAATTACCCTCTCAGCCTCCCGAATGATCCGAAGTTCATCCAGCTCCAGCTCCAGTTCCCTAACACGGTTTCCGAGGAGTTGGAGTTGGGTACACTTCCCGCAGATGAAGTCAGTGGGGACACTAGTGGTGACCCTTACCTCCCACATTCTACAGGAGGAGCATACAACTGCCCTAACATCCATTCCCACTGTTCTGAATTCCCAAACAGACAAATTAAAAAAAAATACTTGGAGCCTTACCAAATCAGCGCTCAGAACCTTTTTTTTTGGTTAGAGGAGGAGGATGGGTGGGAGACACGACCTATGTAGTGTTTCGGGTAAAGCAACCGCCCAAAAAGATTACCTCACTTAGTCCAAAAATGGAGTCACGCGAGGTAAGACTTTTATAATCGAAAAGCTCACTTTCCCAGGCTGCCCTCGCGCTTCCTCCCGGACTCCCACCGCTGAAACAACTGAAAAGAAAAGAGGCTGCATTCCTGGGTAGTCTCAAAACACCAGTCTTTCTCTCAATATCCGAATGCACTGACCAATTGCAAAACAGAAACTGTTAACATTAGGCTCTGCAAAAGCTCCTAATGCAGGGAGTCAGCCTCATTGCGCAGCTGGAGGCCTTTCTGTTTATGTGTGATGCTTCCATGCAGTAGAGTTGTGGTGTTAGCACGGACATGAGCAAGAACGGTAACATTCACAGTGTGAACAACCAACAAAGATAATCACCATCACTTCTTCACTTCAAGGTCCCTGATTTGTGAAGCCGTGAGTTTTACTGGCAAAGAAAATACATTTGTCGTCAGGAGGCTGCTGCTTCAGTGTCTCCTCTTTGTCTGCTCGATTCACCATGAAGTTCATTTCTGCTGTTCCAGAAGCACTTCTGCTTCTCCTTTTCTTGTATTCTCATCCCTTCATTCACAGTTTGGTCGGAATAACGAGGTGAGGCTGGATAAACTGTAGCCTTACCGGGGAATGTTGTGGTAATGGCACAGATATTTTTCTTTTCCTTTCTGTCAGTTCGCAGCCATTTCGAATGAAGAATTGGTCCTTTCTGTGTCTACCACAATATGTGTCTCCATTTGTCTCTCTTTGACTCTGTGTATCCACCTCACCCCTTTTCACACTCTCCGACACTCCATTGTCCATATCCCTCATTCCCCATTTCTGCTCTTTGAAAAGATCACCCTCATTCATTTTTAAACCAACAGTAAAGACATCGCTCTA
>NW_025978217.1:0-6608 GCF_021869965.1 Rhincodon typus | reverse complement strand
ACACAGTGTGGAGCTGGAGGAACACAGCAGGCCAGGCAGCATCAGAGAAGCAGGATAGCTGAAATTTCTGAAGAAGGGTCCCAACCAAAAACAACAGCTTTCCTGCTCCTCTGATGCTGCCTGGCCTGCTGTGTTCCTCCAGCTCCACACTGTTATCTCTGGCCTATTCAACATGCCCGATTTTAAATACTCTTCCTTTATTGGCTGACCTTTCAGCTACCAATTCTACTACTTCTGTAATTCCATGCCAAACCTCACAGGCTCTCTTCCTCTTTTTCCTCCTGTAAGATGCTTTTGAAAAGTTATGTGTCATTGAGCAAACTTTTGGTAATTGCCCTCATATCTATAATTTAGTTATAAATTTTGTTTAATAATGCTCCAGTGAAACACCTGAACATCTTGCTACATTAAAACAACGGTGAATACAAATAGCTGTGATTGTTCACCCTAATTTTGGTGGTTATGTAAAAAGTAAATAGTGTGCTACAACATATGCGCAGGATACCCAATGGAGTAGCTAATATAGTTGGTGCCTTCTGAAGACCCAAAAGGACTGATTGATTGGTGGCACACCTAGTAAGTGTGAGATCTTAACAATTAGCTGTGTAGACCTCAGCATTGAATTCCAGGTTATGGAAAAGCGCTCTACACAGGTTCTGGTCACATTGCATCAACGTACATTTTGAAAACGCCAAAGTGGTCCCACTGGATTCCCATGTTACTTTGTTGCACTCCTCTTGATTGAGCCTGGGCGAGTAAATTGAGCACTGGGAGGCCTGCAGGCTACGTATTTAAGAGTTCTACAATTTTCAGCTAAGTTGTCATCTTAGTGAGGTTTGCATTCTGACAGCTGTTTCTGACAAGAACTTTGTGCCTTTTCCCTTGCTGCTTCCTGATATTTTCCTTCAATTTAAGACTTCTGTGACAGCAACATTCATGCTGCCATCAGACTCTGCTATAAGCAGTGCTAACAATGTGGCTGCCAATGCTTGTGTTGTCTTTGAAGGATAAGGAGAAAATTTTGAGGATGAAAGATAGACAAGTTGCTTGCATCCATCAAAACCCCATTCTGAAATTACATCCTGCAGGACTTGGGAATGTTGGAAAACCTTACCTCAGCCATCTCTGCTTACTTTTTTTTTCCCCAGGAGTTTTCATTCATCCATATCCCAATGCATCAATTAGCCCCGATACAGCATTGGTTGCCAGGAGAAACATGTGTCATTTCCCAATGCACAGTAGGTACAACTGAGAGAAGATTTGGCACTTCTATCGGAGTTTCAAGAAGCAAAGGCCCTCACTTATAGCACCCAGGGGTCATTACTGAACCAGAAAGGTTCCCTTGCCATACGCGAGTCTAGAAAATGCTTCATTCGGTTGACAGGACTACAAAAAAGGAAATATGCAGGCAACTTTTCAATAAAAAAAAACTGATTCATGGGTTATGAACATCACTAGCTAGATCATTTATTGCCCATCCTTAAACGCTTGCCCTTGAGAAGATGGTGGGGAGCTGTCTATTGGAACCACTGCAGTTTGTGGTGTGGAGGGTGCTGCTGGGAATGGATTGCCAGAAATATGGCTCTGCAAGTCAGGATGGCTTGAAGGTAAACTTGCAGGTAATAGCGTCCCATCAATCTACTACCTTGTCCTTCTTGGTGGCAGAGGTGCTGTCAAACCAACTTTAGTGAGTTGCAGAACATCTCAGCAGCTGCCTTATACACTTCCATCTCATGATAGTACGAGGTGCCACAACAATTTGAAACAGACTGTAAAATGAACTGAATTTTCGCTATAGGATCAGGAATATTCTCAACTGTCCAGAAGTTCTCTAAACTGTCATAAGAAAATACATAGATATACATTCTTGCACTAAAGTTTCTAGAAAGTACCATCCAATGCATAAATCAAGGTGAGGTCTTGCTTCACAAGTTGAACAAAATCTGTTCTGTTCTGGAAAACCTCACCATTTGAAGAGAGAAACATTTGCTGTCAGAGTAGCTAGCAGCGAAGTTTCAGCTCAGAGGAGGAAGAAAAGAAGAATTTGAAAGAAGAGCAAGAAAATGTGCTATTAGCTGATGCCCAGCAAGGATTGGCTGGTTGGACTTAAATTTAAGTTGGAAACATTCCATGGCTATTACCAATTACCAACATACTGAGTCAAATCTCCCTTCACTGCCATCGTTGAGGTAGCATGCTCAAAGGGCTGAACAGCCTCTTCCTGTTCCTATTTCCATGGCTTTTCTACATATTTGCAGCCACAGCTAGGTGTTCTTGTTGATGTGCTTTCCACGTTAACCATTCTAATTTGGCATAATCAGTTTATTTCTGCACTTGTCCCTGCATCAACTTTTGCTTCCTTAGAGCTTGCCTTTGAAAAATCAAGGATGGCATTGTCAACATCCTAATTTCTTAAGAGTGTAAGGAGCATGTATGGTACAATGCTTCTGCTCCTCATTGTCAATGACCTGTGAACTTCTTTCCTAGAGTTTAACAGCTAGCTGCTGCTTCTGTTCCCTCTCCCCTTTCCCCAGTTCACCAACGAGACTGGCTAAAAAGAGCAGGTACATCCTGAGGTAGAGAGGTCACATCCTTATCAATATCTCTTCCAGCCACGCTCTAGATGTAATGTATTCCTTACAGGCATCTGAGAATCTACAGGAGGGCGAACTTTTGGCTGACACAATAAAGTGTGCTACAGAAGTGATTCCTTAACCTCTTTTAGCCAGAAATTAGGGGTCCGTGTAAACTGGAGTCAAACATTACAAAATTGCAACAGCATTGCAAATTACACAGTGCCCTAGCCCGCTGTTCTTGATGGACCCCTTGCAGGGCATTGACATTTTCACTCATTCAGCAGAGCTCTGTCAAGTTATTAAGCTTTTCACAAACCTACACAACTGTCATAACATCACCAGTGCACATTCTCCAACGCAGCATGGAGAAGTCTTTGAAGAACCTGAGATAACTGTGTGAAGTGCCTGTGGATTAGTCTGTCAGTTCTTTCTGCAACGTCATCCAGATCCAGCATCATGGAATGATTACTGCACAGAACGAAGCCATTCAGCCCACTGTGTCAGTGCCAGCTCTTTGCAAGAGTAGATCGACTAGTTTCACTCATCCGCCCTTTCCCTGTAAAACTACATGCCTTTTTTTTGGTGCTTACCTAATTCCTTTTCTGAGGCACAACTGAACATGCCTGCACTACTTTCTCAGGTAGTGCATTCCAAAACAATGATTCACTGCATAAGTGAAAGCTTGGGATCTTCCTCCTGAACATGGAATTCTGGGAGATCCTTGTTGTCCATAAAAATTGTTGCTTCTGCTTAACAGTGAAGCACGCTGTAAGAAGTACTGCATTCCCCAATCCCACTGGTGCCTGAACTCTCCCTATAGAGAAACATTATTTAAGCTCATAACAACTTCCATCTACAATGACAAGGGCAGCAGATACATGGAAACATCACTGCCTGCAAGTTCCCCTCCAAGCCACTCACCATCCTGACTTGGGAAACATATCACTGTTCCTTCATTGCGGCTGGATCAAAATCCTGGAATTCCTTCCCTAAGGGCACAGTGGATCAATCTACAGAAAGTGAATTACAGGGATTCAAGGAGGCAGCTCACCATCATCTTCTCAAGGGTAACTAGCGATGTGCAATAAACACTGCCCTAGCTAGCAACACCCACAATCCGGAAAAATAACGAAAATTATGGAACCTCAGCAGATCTGTACCTGTGGAGAGAAAACAGAGTTAACATTTTGAGTCCAGTGACCCTTCTTCAGAATTGTGGACTGGAAATATTAACTCTGCTTTCTGTCCACGGATGCTGCCAGATCTGCCAAGTTTCTCCAGCGAGCTGTTTTTGTTTCAGATTTCAAGCAGCCACAGTTCATTGTTTTATATTATTGAAGTTAAACCTGGCTTCCATACAATCATTGCAAGCGCTCCCAAGAGCATGCTCCATTTCTTGGCTTAATCTTGGAATCAGGCTTTTAGTGTGCTCTGTGGATGGAAAGACAGTGATCTGTATGATATGTGGCTGATAGTCGCACAGCATCTGTAAATCGTTGAATCCCTTTCTGTTCACACAGCATTCTGTATTAAGCAGTGATCTAGATGGCCACATAGAATGATAGAATGTGGAAGTAGGCCATTCAGTCCATTGAGTCAACATCGACCATCCGAACAGCAACACACACATACGCATGCACCCGCTGTTGTACTGTTGGTTGAAGAGTAAATTTTGGCCAGAACACTGGGAACTCAGGTGTTCCTTTCTGAAATATTGCTGAGATGTTATGCCTGAGAAGATATAACTCAGCTGGGAGACCACTTGCTTCTGAGCCAGAAACTTGAGTTCAAGTCCAACTCCAGGTGGATTTAAAAGACTTCACAGCATTTTCCACAGGAGCAGGGGGGTTATCCCAGTTTTCCTGACCAATATTTATCCCTCAGTCAACGTCAGAATTCATCTGGTCATCATCAAGTTGCATTGTGGCAGCTTGCTGTGTGCAAATAGGCTGTGTGTGTCTCCAACTTCTACAACAATGGCTACACTTCAAAAGTACTTCAAAACAGTCAGCCTAGGTTATCTGTTCAACACTCTGGAGTCGGACTTAAATCCCCAGCCTTCGAATTCAAAAATGAGACAGCCATCACTGAGCAATGATTGGCACTAAGGCCCAGTAGTCTGATTCTCCCAAATCTAGCAGAGAACCCCATTTAATTTTTTTCATCTCAGCATTCCTGCTGGCAGATACCAAGGTTAAATGGCTGGTTGGTTAGTGAGTGACAAAAATAGCTCTGTCAGCTCAAAGCTGAGGAGTGCAGGGACAAGTGGAGACATCAGTAAGGAAGAGGAAAGAGGGCTGTGAATAGACAGAGCCAAACAGAGATTGTTTGGGGTGTGAGAGGGTCAGATAGATGAACTCAATTGGTGCGGGGGTGGAGGAATAGATTCAAACATGTCAGATAGATTGGCGATTTAGCCTGAACTTACAGGCTATCTTGTAGGAAGGGGCAGTGGCGGAAAAAGCACTGCTGCCATTCATGGATGAAGGATGATGGATCCAACCATTCTTAGTTCTGAGTTCTAACAATCCAGCACCCAGGGATTAATTATAAAGTACAGCCCAATCATGCGAAAAGCTGTCTAATATGTAACAACATAAAAACAGAACTGCGGATACTGGAAATCAGAAATTGCTGGAAAAACTCGGCAGGTTTGACAGCATGTGTGGAGAAATATCAGAGTTAATCTTTGGGTCCAATGACCCTGATTCAGAAAGTTAATCCTTCTTTTCTCTGCACAGATGTTGCCAGACGTGCTGAGTTTTCACAGCAGGTTTTTTTGTGTCTTGTGTAAATTAGGCACCCACTGTAAACCCACGTCCTTGAGTGTTAGGTCAAAGTCAGCATTCCAACTGGACATTTTTCAAAGCCCAGTCCCTTTCCTACCTATACTGGGCAATAGAAGCTTCCATTAAGGGTTAGAAACAAATACAGAAAGGCTCAACTCATTAAAAGAAATTCAGAATCAGATAACTGGTCTAACTAAGGTTCGACACAATTTGGCAAAACCTTTATAAATTTGCACTCAGTCCCTCGAAAAATAATAAAATATAACGCTTGGTTCATTTTTGCTTGCCGACTTTTCGCACAAACTTTATTAATCATTGTGCATGTATTCTGAGGTCCCTTCATTCCTTTACCCTACATAGACTTGCACCTTCCAAGTAATAAGTGATCTCCCTATTCTTCCTGCCAAAACATATAAGCTTATATTTATCTGTGTTGAATCACTTGCCAATTATTTGCTCATTCTGCACATTTATTTATGTCCTTCTATAATTTGTTGCAGTCCTTCTCAGCTTTAACTATCAACACCCTGAATTTCACATTATTTGCAAATTTGGTATTTATTGATTCCAAAGTCTAAATATGTGTGTTTCTGGAAATTAAACAATAACAAATCCTTTGCATCAAACAAAGTGAAACATTATACATTGAACACTCTCCATGAAACAGCCAGAAGTTAATTTTTGTTTTCGTGCAGTTGATGGAAACTAGTCCTTGAATGTTTAACAAAGTGATCTATTGCACACTAGGTGTTAACAGGTCTGTTAGAACATTGCTGTCAATTATTTACATGCCTTTCTGTTCAGAAAACACAGCCATACTATAAATATATTTTGTTTAAAGTATCAACGCTGAAGTCAATACAAGATTTGGCACCTGCGCTATGCAATTCATGATGGTGTGAATGAAAATAGTGTAACCAAAATCCATTTGGTGGAAAATTTATAATACTGTCATCCAAAGAAGCAGCAGTGGTTTCACTTCCCCAATGTCTCAACCATTGAGTAGCCAGACAAAGAGCCATACTGGCCCAAGTGGCCGAGGCAAGAAGTCAAGAACTGAAAGAGTTCCTGATTCCTCCATATACATGTAACAATTCCAAACTCAATTTTATTTTAATGAAGTACTGTACGTATGTCAACATAGCATGACATATACAACAGTTTACTCACAGATAGTAAGAACTGCTGATGCTGGGGTCAGAGGTAACACAGTGTGGAGCTGGAGGAACACAGCAGGCCAGGC
>NW_025978216.1:0-6608 GCF_021869965.1 Rhincodon typus | reverse complement strand
TGCTCCTGTGATGCTGCTTGGCCTGCTGTGTTCGTCCAGCCCTGCACCTTGTTGTCTCCGATTCTCCAGCATCTGCAGTTCCTACTATCTCTGATTCAATTTTAACCTCCTTGTCTTCATTGCCTCAGGAAATGGGGTATTGTGACAAAAATGCTGAGAGGAAACCAATGGTGGGAGTGTGCTGGCTGGAGGCAAGAAGTCATATGATGAAATCACTAGGAATATATTCCCCCCACCTATTCCAGGTGAGGAAGTCAGAAAGAAATCAGTCACGGCCCACTCCCATTTCCCTTCACTCTCCAGCGACCCCTGCTGGGATTGTATCTATGTGCACAGGAATTGGCAAGAGCAGGAATATTTCACCGCAATATGTAGGCATCTCACAGACACTGCAATAAAGTAGCAACCGTTGTGGCAGGTGATACTTTCATGAGAGATTGGGAATAAATAGAAATTTGTTCACCTGCAGCCTGTTCAAAATTATTCTGAAATGATTTGAAAACTCTTTCTGGCAAGTGAACAAGAACAAATACTTAGCATTGTAGCTTCCACATAAAGAGGTATCATAAGCATCTTTAAATAGGGAAAAGGATTGATAAATAAATACAAGATGGAGGGGGGAGCAGGACAAAAAACAAGCCTTGAAATTTTGTACTGCTTTTCACAACCTCAAGATATCCCAAAATGTTTACAGCTAATGATGTAGCTCTGTAGTCACTGCTGTAATGGAGTTAAAATACAGTGGAGCTGGGGAAGGGGAAATCTCTACCGTTTGACAATAAAACTGAATATATTGCACAAAAGCTCTTGCTGCATTTATCACACTGTCAGGCAGCTTTCCACATTATTAGAAGGTACAGGGTAAGTGCAGCAGGGTGTTGATAATCTGCCCAAACTGTACTGGAATTTGGTCACAGATCAGCTTTGATCTCAGTGAATGGTAGAACACATTTGATGGTCCTCCTGGTTCCTGGCTGAATCTTACATTTCTATGGCCAAGTGAGAGTTGAGCAGAGACCTAGAGTGTTTTCTTACAGCATCTTACCAAGCATCCCCACATTAACCTCCTACCCTGCCTGGGCAGCACCCTTTTTGTCTAATTCAAGCCCCGTTCTACGATAGAATTATACTACATGGAAATAGACCCTTCATACCACCTCCTGTAGTCAGGATAACTCACCACTGTCAGGGTATCCCAGAATGGACTGGCATTGACATTAAAAGGCCACTGTACAGCCAGATAAGAGCTGTCAGCATAGAATCCCTACAGTGTAGATAGAATCCATTTGGCCCATCAAGTCTGCACTGACCCTTTGAAGGGCATCCCACCCAGGCCCACTGAATAGCCTATCGCCATAGTTGCACACTTTACCATGGCTAATACCCATAGCCTGCCCACCACAGGACAATTTTAGCATGGCCAATCCATCTAACCTCCACATCTTTGGGTTGTGGGAGGAAACCCGCGCAGACACAAGGAGGAACAGACAAACTCCAAACTGACAGTTGCCTGAGGTTGAGACTGAACGTGGGTCCCTGGCGACGTGAGGCAGCAGTGCTCACCACTGAGCCACTCTGTCACGCCAGTCCAGTCCCTCATTTGTGCCGGACAAGGCAAAAATCACTTCCTGCTGTGCACAGCAATGTAACAGAGAGATTAATGATCTTCTCCATTCTGCCAGTGGTATGTGGCTGTTCGCTCTGACACCCAACACTCATTCTGTAGTTCTGCTTACCACCAAGGCTTATGCACTACTGCTCGTGCTATTGTCTGAACCATCTTCTCATACTTGCACTTACCCACCCCAAAGCTCCAACACTACATGCCCTCTGCACCGCCTACTCGCGCACTCAAAACCAGAAGTGCATTTCTCTTAATATAGGACCAGGAAGTAGGCCACTCAGTTGCTGGAGTCTGGTCCGCCATTCAAAGAGGCAAATATATGATCTCAATCTCATTGCAGGAGGAAAACAGCGATGGGTCAGAAAGAGGAAAGGTGTTCGTGGGCTGCCAATACTCAGCTCCTCAACCCTGATGGAAGAGACAATCCTGACAAGACTGCTGCAAACAGCTGACTGACTGTGTTACCGCCCCAGGGCTGCTATCAGCCGCTGCCCTATACTTGCTGTACTGGGACCCCTTGAGTGAAGGCTCTCCCCATGACTTGACTGAAGGCTGCCGACAACCATGACAAGCTTTCTGGCTTTGGGTCCAAGCCAAATGGCATGGGAACACGCAGAGCTCAGAGCCCAGTACCTGGTTGAAGTGGCAAGGTGCAAAAAGGCAAGGCAAGAGAGGGAAGCTGTGAGCACCCAGATAGGCTTGGTGTGAGGTCGCACTATGACAGGTTTAGCTCAATGGCTAGATGCCTGGTTTTTGACACAGAGTGATGCCAACAGTATGGGTTCAACTTGCCCCACTGGCTGAGGTTAGCACGGAGGACTCTCCTTCTCAACTCTCCCTTCAGCTACCCTCAGGTTAAACCACCACCAGTCATCTGTCTCTAATGAGAGAGCAGCCCTATGATATGCTAAGACTCCAGAAACTTTACCTTTTGGTGTGTGGTAGGGTAGAAAGGGGAGGTCCACTGTGAGGTGGGAGGTTGTGTGACTTAATCTCCTGGGCTATGTCTAACCAGAGTTGACAATGTGGATACCAGGATCCAAGCACTGCCAGAGAGCCTTGCAGGTTTTTGGAGCTTTTGGGCACATCAGATTTTGTGCTGACAACATTCCATTAAGCAATGCTACAATGGATTATAGAGATAAAGCCTCCGTGTTGTTTACGCTCCAAATAGAGTCAAATACACAAGAGAATCGCCATCCAGCTGAGGGCCATGCATTCCAACCTTCTCCTGTGAGTTGCTACTACAGGCAACTGCTTCATACCAGATCCATGCAGTAATTGCTTGTCGAGGCTGCATATGTACAAATGAAAACACTGCCGATTGCAACATACTGTTCCTACTCCCCTCTCTCAACTGCTCAAGCTGGTTTCCTATTAGATTCGTAGACATATGCCAGGACTCAGCCAAGTCAGCTGCAGA
Organism: Rhincodon typus; assembly: GCF_021869965.1. Lineage (NCBI taxonomy): Eukaryota > Metazoa > Chordata > Chondrichthyes > Orectolobiformes > Rhincodontidae > Rhincodon > Rhincodon typus. The sequence continues at coordinate 3,561 of NW_025978216.1, read as the reverse complement.
CCACATTTTGTCATTTACATTTTAGGATCTGAGTCATTCGCGTGTTTTCTTTCATGTGCCAGGGGCTATAACATAGTGAGAACAGGTTTGGAATACATCACTCCTCGAGAATGTTTTGCAAAACACTGTGTTCTATACTCCTGTCGCTTTTAACACACAGTACCAATACAGCAGGCTTTCCAGCTACAGAAGCCTTCTAAATCATTGAAACTTCCTTACATATAATGTATGTGTGCGATATGCATATGTTTTGAGTGTGAGAGATGCATATGATTTTTGTGGGAATGTGCGAGAGATAAAAATAATTCACATAGAACAGTACACAACAGAAAAAGACCAAAAAAACCGAAAAGCACTTAGATAGCTTCTTTCACATTGATAGAATGTCCCAACATGCTTTTTGCCAATTAAAAGCTTAAACTGCCATCACTGCAGCTAAACGTGGCAAACAATTTGCATACAGCAAATTCCACAAACAGCAATGTGATATGATAATCTGCTTTTAGTTGCGTTGTTTGAAGGCTAAACAACAAGGTGAACAAGCCTGCTCTTCTTCAAAGTAGTTACAGGTGATTTATTTTATCCACACGAAAGAGCACCTCAAACAGTACAGCACTCCCTCAGAAATGCGGTGGAGGCCCACCCTTGATTATGTTTGCGTCTCTGGATTGGAACTTGAACCCGTGATTCCCCAACTCAAGCCAGAGTCTTAGTATTGAGCCAAGACTGCCATTTATGTACTTAGAACACCCGATACAAACTGTACGTCAAAACATGGCTTACGAAATCTCACATCCCAACACTGACTAATCCAAACGTGTGACAGTCTAAGCCATTTAGATTCTACAAGGGCATAAAATTAGGAAGTTCAATGTAAGAAGTAAAAGAAAAATTGAAATGGCTCTGTCCTGCTCATGCAATTTTTTGGATTGACAGGTGTCAAGTGTCCGCTTCACCACTGAAAGTCTCCACATCCACGCAGTACGAACGTAACCCCAATGTACCTTGCATTACCAATTCTCTGGTTGGAGATATTATACATGCACATGGATCCCTTTCTGGGAGCAGGAAAGCTGACGTTTCGGGTCTGGAGAAAGGTCCAGACCCGAAACGTCAGCCTTCCTGCTCCTCTGATGCTGCTTGGCCTGCTGTGTCCATCCAGCTCCACACTGTGTTATCTCAGGCTCCAGCATCGGCAGTTCTTGCTATCTCTGCATCCCTTTCTAATTGCCCTGTCCAACTCTAAACCTTCTAAAATCATCAAAAAGTGCTCAAACCTAACAAGAAAACCAAAAGCCAAACAATTTTCTTAACAATTTCTCCACCTTGGGTGTTGCTCAAGCAGTGTTTGCATGATTAATCTTACAGGCTCCAAAGGGGGATTGGTGGCGCTACAAGGTTCTAGTGAACTCAGCTTTTACATCTGACTTCTCTCCAATTGTTTACTCTGAATACATCTTAAGTGACCAATTAGAACCCAAAAGTACAATACTGTAGACGCTGGAGACGTGGAAAAAAATACAGTACATGCTGAAGAAGCTCAGCAAAACTGGCAGTGTCTGTGGAGAGAGAAGCAGGGTTATTACAAGTCATATTGGACTCGAAAGGTTTACTATCCTCTCTCTGCAGATACTGCCAGACCTGCTGAATTTCTGCAGCACTTTCTGTTTCAGTCAGGACCTAAGGTGTCACCAAAACCCGAGTAGCAGGCCGATTGTAGCCAGAGTCCTCAGGTGTAGCGCCTTAGCCAACCCTCCAGTACTTGTCTTCTGTGCCCACTTTTCCTCACTGAAGCTGGGGAGTGGTTGGGAACGTGTTGCATTTTGTGGAAATTAATTCTGAGAGCAACCTGTCCCCAGAAGTTTTACTCCCTCCCATGGTTTCATGGCACCCATTTAGAAAACACAGAGAATAATGTGAATCTAAACGAGATGCGCTACTGTTGGAGTAGAGGGAGAAGTGTATTCTGGCAACTGAGATTGAGTTCCAGGAGTTGCCCGACATGTATAATCACTGGCCAGAGTCCTGCTGTTATTTTTCATTTCAGAAGTGCTTGGTTTTTGTTACTTGAGAACTGTTGCAGGAGCATTTAAGCTTAAGTAGCCCAATTACAGGACCGCGCTACTGTTTCAAAATGAGCCAAAAGTTACACATTTTCCATTAGTAATACATAGATTTTGTAGATAAATATGCCACCAGTTCCCCAATCCCACATTACTGACTTCCCAGCCAGTTCCCTGCTGCATTCTCTGAGCCAAAGGTTCAGGTCTTAGCTCTCAGGAAGAAATTTAATACCCTCCCCTGTGGTGAGTTTGGTGACATAGGGAGGCAATTAATTGGTGTGTGTGTGTGTGTGTGTGTGTGGGGGGGGCGCAGAAATCTCACAGCCTCCGTCCCAATTAAATCTGTGACAGGAAAGCCCATGGACAGAGTCCTGCTCCACCACCAACTGAGGTCCTTAGGTGCGTTATTACTGTCCCGTTAAAGACTGGAAGAGAGTAAAGTGAGGTGAGGGGGGTAAGGGCATAGGACGACAGCAGACAGCCACGGATAGACGTGCAGAGTGAGCAACTCATGAGGAAGCAGACTGGCCAGGCGCCATCCTGAGAATTCATTTTCTTTTGAACTGCCAGCATTTCAGATGAGCGACAGAAAATCTGAGCTTGTCACGGACTTCCTGTTGAGTATGAGTTCCCTGACTGGGGCTGTTAACATGGTCCAGTCAGGGAGCCCTGGCCGACAGATATAAACAGGAGTGTCAGAGGTTCGGTTCACTCTTGAGAGCTGGCTCTGAGGGAACTGGATCAGCATCAAATACAATGCACATGTAAACTATGGATAATGTGGTGACAGGATACCAACCTCCGTGCCAATATTTTACTTCTTTCCCTCAATTTTACCTTCTTTTTTAAAATAAATATTCTTTCATGGAACGTGGGCTATGTATTGCCCATGCTTACTTACCAGAGCTGAATGGCTCGTTAGACCCTCTCAGAGGCAAGTTAACAGTTAACATTGGTCAGGAGCCTCAAGTAAGTATGCGGGACCAGGTAAGAACATTAGTCTTCCTTTCCTAAAGGACATTAGTGAACCAAATGGGTTTTTTAAACAACAATTGAAGATAGTTTTTATTGCCCCTACCACTGAGAATAGATTTCAATTCTAGGTCTATTAATTGAATTTAAATTCCGCTCGTTGCAATGCTGGGATTTGAACCCATGTCACAAAAGCAGTGGCTTGGGCCTCTAGGTTTCTAAAATGAAGTGACGTGGCCACTGGGCCGCCATCCCTTGTAAAGGGTGTTGGCTCCTTGCAGTTTCACAGCTATGGGAAGGTATGCCCTCTGGCTTGATACCCGAGAGGCAGGTGACCCTTGGCGATGAGCATTGTCATGTTATTATCCAACAGATGAGACTGCAGCTAACTCCGATCCTGCCACACCCAGAATCCACCCTAGTGCTGAGGCTAAGGGTAGCAACCTAACCAAGGGTCAGGAGACTCAGCATCTTTTAGTGTCCAAGACAACAAGGTGCAGGGCTGGATGAACACAGCAGGCCAAGC
>NW_025978215.1:0-6608 GCF_021869965.1 Rhincodon typus | reverse complement strand
AGATTTTAGTCTTCTGAAGTGCTTAACTGGCTGAAATGAGCATGTTGATAAAAGACTGTACACACAAAGCACTTCCATTTGGCATTGTTGAGGCCCAGAAGGTTGCGTTCATGACTCAGATGCTTGTCAATTGAGGGCTTATGTGTCATTCTGGTTATTACAGAGTATGAACTCGTCTGACATTATCAAGGAATTGCTGCGTTATTGGATATATGAAGCAATGAGATTCAGAAATGGTTATTAAAAAGCCTGTGGCATTATTCAAAGAAAGAATGCCTTCCTCTTTGTTCAGTCCAATATTTCAATAATGGTGATTGGATATTTTTCAGGCTGGGAAGCAGGTTTGTATTAGAATCTCCAGGGGCTGCTACTGGGACGTTTGTCGTTCCTGATAGATAATTAATTATCTTGATCGTGGTGTGCAGGGGACAATTTCTAAGTTTGCAGATGTCATTAAACTTCACAATTGTACATTGTGAGAATAGTGTGGAAATCCAAAAGTGCATTGAAAAGTTGATGGAGTGGGCAGATAGATGGAAGATGAGGTACAATGCAGAGAAGTGTGAGGTGATGCGCTTTGTCTTTCAAGTGTTTTTCCTACCAATGTAAAATAAGAGTGTGGACGTGCACAGTTGAAATGATGGTCGCAGTACAGTTGGAGAGAGCAATTAATAAAGCATAAAGCCTTTAATAATATGGGTATAGAGTATACGAGTAAGAAGTTGATGATATTGAACTTCTGCAAGGTAAGTTAAATTTCAGCTGGAATATTGTGCACAGTTATGGTCTGCACATTATAGGAAAAAGGCAAATGCATTGATGTGCTGATTATTTCTAGAATGGTTCCAGGTAGGAAAAGCTTCAGATACAAGAATAGATTGAAGAGTTTGGGACTGTTCTGTCTCAACAGCAGGCTGAGAGGAGATGGAATTGAAGTTTTTTTGAAATCGTGAGTGGGTAAAACAGAGTAGATAGGGAGAAGATGTCAATGTTCGTCGAAGAGCTTTATCACACAGTGTGTCGTTAGGTTATGGAGTGCACTGCTGTAAGTATGATGAATGAGTTTCAATGGAGACGTACAGAGGGCATTGGATGAAAATGGTGTGCAGGTGATAGGCGGAAAAAAGATTTGCATGTGATGATAGAGAAAACTCAGTGTGATGGGCCAAATGGCCTCCTTCCCCTTCTGTAATTTTGCAATTTATGTGTCCAAAAATTACCTGAAATTTATTACAAACACCAGTAAAACAGCACCGTTACGACTTAACCATCTTTCAAAGGATGACTTTGACTTCAAAATGGTTTTGTGGAATCTCCGAAGACATATAACATCGGGTTCAAAATGACACAGACGCAGAGGATCAATACTGAAGCAGTACCTCATTGCAACAGGGTTAGAATTGAGAATGTGCCTCTTGATTGGACAGCCAGGACTGAGATTTTGCAGGTGTATCCCAGTGTAAATATTGAAATAATGCCTCATTGTCAGAGCGTCAGAACTATGGGAGTGCATTATTGTCAGAGGGTCAGGATTGAGGCAGTGCCTCATTATGCATATGTCAGAATTGAAGCAGTGTCACATGATGGGAGGGTCAGTCCTGAGGTATGACAGCACTGTCAGTGGTTTAGAACGGTGGGAATGCTTCCTTATCATATGGTCAGTACTGAGCAGGTGCCTTAATATCATATGTTCAGTCCTGATAGAATGCCTCATCATCGGGAATTATTACTGAGTCAGTGCCTGTTTGTCAAAGGTACAGTACAGAGGGTGTGCATCATTGTCAGATGGTCAATACAGAGGCAGTACCCGATTGTAAGGGGTTCAGATCGGAGTGTGCCACATGATGAGATGGTCAGTTCTGTAGTAGTGCAGCACTCTAAGTGGGTCAGTTCTGAGGCATTGCCTCATTGTCAGAGGGTCACTACTGAGGCACTGTCTCATTGTAAGAGGGTGAGAATTGAAGGGGTGGCACATGTTTAGATGATCAGTACGGAGCTACTGCAGATCTATCAGAAGATCAGTCCTGAGGGACTGCCTCGTTGTCAGCAGGTCAGTTTGGAGGAAGTGCTTCACTGACAGAGCATTGGTACTGATCGAGGACCTCATTGTCAGAGTCGGGATCAAGGGAGTGCTCACATTTTAGACAGTCAATACATGTAGTCAGCACTGTCAGGGGGTGAGTACGAAGGCTCTATTCTGAAGCAGTGCCTCAATGTAATGGGATCAGAATGGATGGAGGGCCACATGATGAGCGGTTGAGCCCTAAGGAATGGAAATACTGTCAGATCTCATTGCCGTGATAAGTAGGTGTCGATGTTGGACTGAAGGAGGAGTGAGGGTCCAAAAGTTTGTGTCTTCAAATAAACCTGTTGACTGTATCCTGGTGTCGTATGACTTCAGACCTCGTTGCCATCGCGTCAGAAATGTGGGAGTGCTTTATAGACACTGAGTCAGTAGTGAGAGAGTTCCTCATTGTCAGAGGGTCAATATTGTGGCAGTGCCTCATTGAAATGGGGTCAGGATTGCGGGTATGCCTCACTATTACAGAGTCAGTAGTGAGGAACTGCAGCTCTGTCTGAGGATCAGTTCTGATGTCGGACTGGAATGTCAGTCCAGAGGCTCACTGGTCTGTAGTTCCCTGGCTCTGCCTCAGCCTCAGTATTGACCCTCTGACAGTTATGCACTCCCACTGATCTTACCCTTCGACAGTGCTGAAATGCCACAGTACTGATCGTCTCATCAGAATCACAGAATCCCCACAGTGTAAAACAGTCCATTAAGCCGAAGTCCACACTCACCCTCCCAAGCGCATGTGACCCATCCCCTTAACCTATCCCAGTAAACCTGCATTTCCCTCAGTATTTTTACATGATGCCCTCCCTCAGAATGGACTCTTTGACAATGAAGCACACCCTTGCGAATGAATCTCTGATAAGACACTCTCTCATTATTGACCTCTGATCATGAGGCTCGCGCTCAGTACTGCCCCCCTGACAATTCTGATCCAATTGAAAAGAGGCACTGCCTCACCAATGACCTTCTGACAAAGGAGCAGTGTGTCAGAACTGACCATCTGACAAGGAGGCACTCCTTCAGTCTGACCCTCTCTCCCTGCTGCAGAAGTGATCTTTTGCTAATGAGGTAGTGCCTGGGTTCTGACCCTGATAGAGCTGAAATACCTCAGTACTTGCCGTCAGTCTGTGGCAAAGCCTCCATTCTGACACCATTAAACTGAAGCTCAGCCTCAGTGCTGACCCACTGACAAAGAGACTCTGTCTCAGAACTGACCAGCTGACAATATGCCAGTGCCCTAGTTACTGACACAATGATAATGAAGCCCTCCTTCAGGAATGACCCTCTAAATGTGAGGTCGCCCTTAATTCTGATGCCCTTACAATGATGCATTGCCCCAGTTCTGACCCCTACGTAATTAGGAACTGGCTCTGTCTGACAGTAATACACTCCTGCAGTAGTGACCCTCTGACAATGAAGCACTTCCTCTGTACTGAAGCTCTGACAGTCCTTCCATCCCTCAGTAATGCCCTTCTGACAATGAAACAGTCCATCAGTTCTGACACTGTCACAGTGCTGCAATGTCTTAGTGACCCTGTAATCGTTTCGCACTACCTCACTATTTATGCCTTTATCGTGAGGCAATGTCTCAGCACTGATCCTCTGATACAGCTGCAATACCTGAACACTGACCCTCTCTGTGTAGCAAACCCTCAATTCCCACACCGTTACACTGAGAAACTGCCTCACAACACAAACTCTGACAATGAGTCATTCCCCTACGACGAACCCTCTGAACAATGAACCATGCCTCAGAACTGACAATAAGGCAGTCCCTTAGTACTAACCCGCTGATCATAATATCACAGTCATGACCCTCTAATTGTGTGGCGTCCCTTCAATTCGGACACCTTTCGAAAGAAGCACTGCCTCCGTATTGATGCTGTGACAGTGCTTCAATAGCTCAGTGTTGACCTGCTAATCATGGAGCCATCCCACAGTTCTGATCCCGTTACATAGAGTCCCTTGCTCAATCCTGACCCTCTCACTGTACGAGACTATCTCAGTCCTGGTCCTGCAAACGTGTTGCCCTCCCTTTTTTCTCACCCCTTTATATTGTGACTGTGCACCCCACTGGACCCTCTAACACTGAGGCAGTCCCTCAGCAGTGATACTATTGTGAAGCACTGTCACTGACACTCTGACAATGAGACTGTCAATTCTGACCCCTTTACATTGAGGCACTGCATGAGTATTGACCATTGAGGCACTTCCTTAGTAGTTACTTTCAGACAGGTTAGGGTTAAGGCCAGATGACGGTCGGGGCGGGGGCTCGGGTTAGGTTTCGGGCTGAGGCGAGGGTTAGAGTTGAGGTCAGTGTTGATGCTGCAGTTGGGGGCTGGGACCAGGACCGGGACGAGCTCAGTCGGGGGTGGGGGGAGGGGGAGGGGGATAGGGGCGGTTGGATGGCCGAGGGCCAGGGCACAGGACAGTCGGGGCCAGGAGAGGGACAGGCTTGGATTAGTGCGAATTATGAGGGCCGGGTCAGGCTGGAGCTGGGGTTGGAGTTAGGTAGGGGAACGGGTCTGGGACAGGCAGGGGTTAGAGTCGGAGCTGCGGGCTGGGTGCTGGGCCCTTATGCGGGTCGGGTTCGGTGTCGGGTTCGGGGTCGGGGTCGGTGTCGGGGTCGGGGTCAGGGTCGGGCTTGTGGTCAGGTTCAGGGTCTTGGTTGAGGTTAGGGTCAGAGTCAGGGCTGCGACAGGCTGTGGAGAACTGTTGGGCTGGGGGGCGCTGATGGCTGGGTCTGGGTCTGGGTCGAGGTCGCCGGCATCTGGGCAGGGTGAGGTAGGGGCGGGGCAGGGAACTTGGGCCTGGGCCGCGACAGGCTTCGGGCCGAGGGCTGGGGGTTAGGGTCAGTGTCCGGTGGCCGCGGCCAGGACAGTCTTGGGTTAGGGTTGGGGTCGGGGACTGGAGGCCGCGGCCGGTACAGTCTGGGGTTAGGGCTGGGTTAGGGGACAAGCTGCGGCAGGATCGGGGCTGCGACAGGCTGGTGACAGGGCCGGGTTTAGGGTTACGGCTTGGAGAGGGGCTGAAGGCGGGGGTCTGGGACCGTTGCGTAGGGCCGAGGCGAAGGCGAGGTTTACGGTGATAGTCTGGGCTGGGGCTCTGGATTGTGTCGAGCCGGGCCGGGCCGGGGCTGCGACAGGCTGTCGGCCGGGATTTGGCTCGGGGTTGAAGGCTCGGTTCTGGGATCAGGCGCCAGGTTTAGGGTCAGGATTGGGGCTAAGTTTTTGGTTAGGTTTGGGGCCGGGATAGGCTAGGGTGGGGGCTGGGGTTGGGGGCTTGAGTTCCGGGCCAGGACAGGCTGGGATTCGTGTCAGGGGCTGGGGGCCGCGGCCCGGTCCGGAACAGTCTGGGGTTCGGGCTGGGGGTCGGGACAGGCTGCAGGCCGGGGTTAGGGTCAGTTCCGCGGGCTGGGGGCGGGGCTGGAACTGGCTGGGGATGGAGGCTGGGGCCGGGACAACCCCCAGTAAAGAAACCATAAAAGTCAAAGCCCGCTGTAAATAAAGTGTAAAGTATAGAGCTCCCTGTAAATAACCGCTGTAAACCCTCCCTAAAATGCCCCTAAACCCTCAAACAGACGTAAAACACAGAGCCTCCAGTTAACGAAAGCTAAAACACAAGGCCCACTGTAAATCAACACTAAATAACAGAGCCCCCAGTAAAGAACTGCGAGATAGTCAGATTCAGATAGTACCTCACAGTCAGCAAGTCAGATCTGAGGCAGTGCCTGTTTGTCAGACAGTCAGTAACGTGGAAGCGCAGTGTTGTCTAACGGTCATTACTGAGGCAGCGCCACACGATTACAAGATCAGACCTGAGGGACTGCCACGCGAAGAGAGGATCAAATTTGGGTTATTGCAGCACTGACAGGGTTGGAGTGTTATGGCACCTCAGTGTCGGCAGTGTACTGAATTTCTGAGGAAGGGTCCCTGGAACTGAAACGTTGACTCTGTTTTATCCTTCACAGATGTTGCCAGACCTGCTGAGCTTTTCCAGCAAACCTGACTGCCCTGGTCGACCCATTGTTTCCGCCTGCTCCTGCCCCACTGAACTTATCTCCACCTATTTCGACTCCATTTTCTCCCCCTTGGTCCAGGAACTCCCTACTTACGTCCGTGACACCACCCACACCCTCAACCTCCTCCAGAACTTCCAATTCCCCGGTCCCCAACAACCCACATTTCCCATCGATGTCCAGTCCCTATACACCTGCATTCCCCACACAGATGGCCTGAAGGCCCTCCGCTTCTTCCTGTCCCGCAGGCCCGACCAGTCCCCCTCCACTGACACCCTCATCCACTGAGCCGAACTCGTCCTCACCCTCAACAACTTCTCTTTCAATTTCTCCAACTTCCTACAGACAAAGGGGGTGGCCATGGGTACCAGAATGGGCCCAAGCTATGCCTGCCTCTTTGTCGGTGACATGGAACAATCCCCCTTCCGGAGCTACACTGGCCCTAAACCCCACCTCTTCCTCCGTTGTTTTGATGACTGTATCGGCCCCGCCTCGTGCTCCCACGAGGAGCTCGAA
>NW_025978214.1:0-6609 GCF_021869965.1 Rhincodon typus | reverse complement strand
CACCACCCCTGGCACTTTTCCCTGCAACCGCAGGAAGTGCTACACCTGCCCCTACACTCCCCACTCACCCCCATCCCAGGCCCCAAGAAAACCTTCCACATAAAACAGATGTTCACCCGCACAACTACTAATGTGGCATATTGTATCCGCTGTTCCCGTTGTGGCCTCCTCTACATCGGGGAAACCAAGCGTAGGCTTGGAGACCACTTCGTGGAACACCTACGCTCGGTTCGTGACAAACGATTATACCTCCCAGTCGCGAACCACTTCAACTCCCCCTCCCACTCCTTGGATGACATGTCCATCCTGGGCCTCCTCCAATGCCACAACGATGCCACCCGAAGGTTGCAGGAACAGCACCGCATAATTCGCTTGGGAATCCTGCAGCCCAATGGTCTCAATGTGGACTTCACGAGCTTCAAAATCTCCCTACCACCAACTTCATCCCAAAACCAGCCCAGCTCGTCCCCGCCTCCTTGACCTGTCCGTCTTTTCTCCCACCTATCCGCTCCTCCCACCTCACTGGCCAAACCCCCATCCCCACCTCCTAATTACCAGCCTCATCCCCACCTCCTTGACCTGTCCGTCTTCCCTTGACTGACCAACTCCCATCCTAACTCCCCACCTGCACTCACCTTTACTGGCTCCATTCCCGCCTCCTTGACCTGTCCATCCCCTCTCCACCTATCTACTCCTTTATCCACCTTCCATCCGCCTCCCCCCCTCTCTCTATTTATTTCAGAATCCCCTTCCCATCCCCCATTTCTGAAGAAGGGTCCAGGCTGCAAACGTCAGCCTTCCTGCTCCTCTGATGCTGCTTGGCCTGCTGTGTGCATCCAGCTCTAAACCTTGTTATCTCAGATTCTCCAGCATCTGCAGTTCCTACTATCTCTGCGGCTCTGGTGACACAATTGGTGAGCGCGCGGTCCTTCTGCAACGGTACAGAGGTGCGTGAAACACCGAGGCTATGAGCTCCAACCTCACCCGGAGCAGCTTTTATTGACATGGAGCAGGGATTATTGGGGCATCAGGCTGTACAGAGCAATGTTAGTCAGCATGGAATTTGTTAAAAAAGACTAGCTTCTTTTGTTGGATCATGATCTGTCGCGGGGAAATGTCTCAATTATCAATCAAATTAGAGATTACTCCTCTGTCACCCAACAGATTGCCCCCGCCTGTTAAATTCATTGCATGTTTGTCTGTGTGTCTTTTAAAACAGAATTCCTATTCCGTATCCACGACCTTTTCATCAGAACCAGGCAATTTTTCATGTGCTTGTCGCCATAGAGAAAGGACTTTGTGATTTTGGGAGGCAGAAGGGCGAGAACAGGATGATAAAGACAGAATGGTGAATGATAGCCTTCAGATGAATTTAAATGTCAATGTACATGATCTGGGGAATATTACCATCCACAGACAAACAAAAACTAGGAATGTAACAAAAACAGAGATTTCTGGAGAAACTCAGTAATTCTGACAGCATCTATGGAGCGAAAGCAGAGTTCATGTTTCCGGTTCAGAGACACTTCTTCAGAATTTTTTAAAATGAGGAATGTAACTGCTCGATTAGCCTTTACCGAAAGTTCAGAAAAATCTTGAGTCTGTCCCTCTGAATGAGTTGCTGGACTGCTCAACCCCTTCGCCTGACATTGTGAGTATGTTCATGATACGTTGCTGTTTGTGTTTGTGTGTGTGTGTGTCTGTTTCTGTCTGTCACATTCTGGTTGGCGTGATACATTGGAATTGTACAAGCAGGAAGGCGTGCCACCAAGTGTGCTCCTATTCCAAAGCAAGAAGGAAGTTACAATCTATTTCAGTTGTGGGTTGCATGATAGATAATAGCATAGTGGCACAGCGGGGGTATGCTGGGCCCATAACCCAGAGGTCATGGATTGAAACCATCCCTGCTATTTGCACAACAAACTGATGTTTGTTACCTGAGTAGTAGTGTTTAAGCAAGCTTTGCTCACATTGTCTCCGCATCTGCTTCTTGCTCCCAGTCAACAATTCGATCTGCAGTAAACCGCATTTATTCCAGCATGGACACACACTGTAAATATTACAAACACACACCAGCTGATACTTTTCCCCTTCACTCAATCCTTTCTTAAATGGAACTAACACTGGCATGATGGTCCGAATGGCCTTCTCCTGTTCTCTGTCACTCTGGGATGATCTGAACAGTGACAGTTATTCTTTACAATGAAGCAATACAGCGGGGAGATAGCAGTGTAGTGGTGATATATCCCCGAGTAATCCCTCGGGACTGACCATGTCAGCTGCTGGAGTTTGCACTCAAATGAATAAAATCTGGAATATAAATCTGATTTCACGAACAAAACCATGACTTAATTTCCTGAAATCCCAGTCATTCATGTCCCCTTGGGAGGGAGGTCCTTACCTGGTCTGGCATACAAGTGACTCCAAGCCCACAACAATATGGTTCACCCCAAACTATCCTCTGACATCAGTTCAAGGTGAATTCGGGATGAACAACAAATGCTGTCCTGACCAGTGCTCCCCACATCCCGTGGGAGAACAAGAAAGAATGAAAACACGTTCACAGCAGGCAAGAACAGGCCTTGGTCCTGCATGGACTTGAATTCACCTGATTGCCCAACCTGGATAGACACAAGAACACCCACACCACAGAGAAACCAGGGAAACGTGGGGACTGAGGGAAGGATTCAGTTACCCACTGAGGTGGAAACTCATTTACTCAGTGACACTGGGGAGATGTCGATCAGGAATGCCATGTGTGGGAACAGATAACTCAGAGAAACAACCTCTGGAGACATCAGCAAATTCACATACGACAGTAGGGGTTAGATTTTTTTGTTAACCCCGACCAGGAATGAACCATGTCTGGATGACTTTCCAGTGGAGTTCTGAGGGTCCCTTGACTTGAAATGTTATCTTTGATTTCTCTCCACAGATGCTGCCAATTCTGTTGAGTTTTTCCAGCAATTTTTGTTTTTTATTTGTTTCTGATTTTTCCAGGGGAGTTCCATTGTTGTCTGATGTAGATCAATGATTAAAACCGAGTTGTATGGGCCATAATTTAGAAGTTTGCAGACAACACGCAGCAATGCGTGATGTAGTGAACCATAAGGAACAAAGCCTGGGACTGCAGGGAGATATCAATCAGGTGGAAAGAAAAGAATGATGAATGGAATTCAATCCAAACAGATTCATAATGCATTCAGGGAAGAGTGAACAATGGAAGTGGGGATGCTGAGTGGTGTCGAGGAACAAAGATACCTTGGAGTGGACATTCACAAATTCCTGAAGGTGGTTGGACAGGACAATCACATGGTCAAGAGGGTTTTGGGATACTTTCTATTCTCGACCACAGGCTGGATTATAAGTTCAGGAAGTTGATGCTCGAGCTTTAGCTGACACCAGTTCAGAGAACAGCTGGAAGACTGAGCACAAGTCTGGTCATTGCGTTAGTCAACTTTTTTTTTTAAAAAATCATGATAGAAGATCCAGGGCAGAAACAGGCTTTTTGGCCCGTCAATTTCACTGCACCACTCAATGAGATCATTATTGATACTGCTCCAAGTCAGGATGGTACGCACCCTGGAGGAGAACTTGCAGATGGTGTTGTTTTGATGCATTCTCTGCTCTTGTCCTTCAGGGTGGTAAGGGCTTGCAGGCTTGGAAAGTGCTGTCAAAGGAGTGGGTGAGTAACTGCAGGGCATTTGGTAGACTGGCAGCAGAGTGCACTCTGTACCTCAGTAATGAAGGGAGTAAATGCTGAAAGTACTGAATGGGGCACCAGTTAAATGGACTGCATCGTCTTGGATGGTGTCAGGTTTCTTGGTGTCATTGGAGGTGCATCCATCAAAGCAAATTGACAGTGTTCTTAATGACAGACATTCTTAAATGATGCATAGGCTTTGGGGAGTCATGAGTTGAACTAATCACGATAGAATCTTTTCCCTCTGACCTACTTTTGTAGGCACAATATTTAAATATCACGCCCAGTTCAGTTTCTCATCACTACGAGCACCCCAGGATGATGATAGTGGGCAATTCAGTGAAGATAAAACCATTGAATGTCAATGAGTTATGGTTAGATTTTCATTTCTCAGATTTGGTCATTGGTTGTTGGGACTTGGTGCAAATGTTCTTTGTCACGTAGCAGGCTAACTTCAATGTTGTCCAGGGACACTGCATTTAAATATCTACCACTACAGTAGCTGAGTCACAAATGGTGCTAAACATCGTGCAATCATTGACAAACATATCCACTTCTGACCTTATGACGCAGGGAAGGACATTGATGGAACAGCTGAAGGTGCTTGGGACCAGAAACTGATGGTGAGGAATTTCTGAAGCTGAGATCGCTGGCCTCAACCAACCACAAGCACCTTCCTCTGTATTCAGTATTATCCAACTCGGGTGAAGTCGGGCAAGGAGGATAGGAGAGTGTACAAGGGGAATATAAAAATATAAAAGGAAAGCAGTGGAGCATTAAAACACAGAACAAGTGGGAGATAAGCTTGGACGAACAGTACAGCATAGGGCTAAGAGTCAAATACAACCATGTAATGACAGTTATTTCGTCTCAGGTAGTTTAAATGCATATCTATGTGAACCATCAGCAGTTACTAACTAAAAATACTCACTGAAGTATCACTCACAAAGAAAGGCTTGCGTGCTGTGAGCTGATGGTAGGGACAGAGAAACTCTGAAGATAACATGGAAATAGAAGACCCGTTGAAATGAGAGGACTCAGGACTTTGTAAGAAACTGAACAGCATCCTGTTTTTGTAGTCAATGACTTATCTAATTTATTTTATGCCAATGTTTTATACAACCATCCTGACGTGAAAACGTCTCAATATGCTGTTTTGAGCTGCAAATGGTAGAGTATCTCCAAGCAAGACTAGGAGACCTCTTCCGCATATATGTGGTACAAGCTTGAATAAATTCACCTTGTTTTGATCGACTCAGGTCTGAAGATGCAATCTTTTCAAAAACCCACAATCAAAGCGAGAATCATATTCTCTGAATCCTGTTGACTCCAGTTTTGCTATGATTCCTTGATACAATGCTCTGTCAAATAGAGCCTTGAGATGGCAGGAAAGTCACACTCTCATTTGGAATTCAGCTGTTTGGTCCATGTTTGCACCAAAAATGTAAGGAGATCAGGAGATGAATGGCCCTTGCTTAACTCAAACTGAGATCCATCACTGTGAGATTGCAAAGCAAGTGCTGCTTGATG
Organism: Rhincodon typus; assembly: GCF_021869965.1. Taxonomy (NCBI): domain Eukaryota; kingdom Metazoa; phylum Chordata; class Chondrichthyes; order Orectolobiformes; family Rhincodontidae; genus Rhincodon; species Rhincodon typus. The sequence continues at coordinate 1,376 of NW_025978214.1, read as the reverse complement.
TCATTGTTGTCATCCTGTTTTGACTGCATTTAGGTATCGACAGGCCAGACGATTGACTGAAGGCTTGTCCACACAGACCACGTGTACGGTTTCTCTTCACTGTGAACGATGCTTTTTTCTTCCACGTTCAAAGCTCTCGAGAATTGAGTGTTACTGGCAGCTGTTGATCCAATTTTTGACTTGAGCTGCCTGTCTGTAAATCCTTTCCAATTCCCGAGAAAATAAATTAAGAACAGACACAAGTGGAATGAAAGCTTCTGGATTGTTAGAAAAACCCACCTCGATCATGAATATCCTTGAAAGGACAGAAGATGAAAAATACAGGACAAATCAGGCTGCGGGAACTGGCTACTGAGCCAGTCATCGTTTCTGCAGGGCCAGCAGAGTGGGAGGTTTGAGTGATACCACAACAACGCTGTCTGTATAACAATACAAACCGTACAACTGTCTGACCATAACTTGTGTCAGCCTGTACTTGGATAAATATAAATGACCTGAGCTTGCTGAAAAGCATTTCTGTAAACAAGTGGGAATTCATGGGCCACCTTCAGACACACACGGTCCCCCTCTGTACTGGTGAGACTTGCATTAGGAGTACTGTGTTCAGTTCTCGCCACCGTACTTATAGAAAGTTGTTAATACATTGGAAACATTTCAAAGAAGATTTAATGGACTAATACCAAGAATGAGTCGAGTGCCTAATGGGGAAAGGGTAGACAGGCTGGGCCTAGATCCTCTGGAGTCTCGAAAAGAAAGAGGAGACTAAATTGAAATTTGAAAGATATTAAAGGGAGCCGACCACGTGGATGTTGAAAACATGGTCCCTTTTGTGGGAGAATCTCGAACTGATGGTCATTGTTTAAAGGTAAGGGTGAATCCATTTGAAATGGTGAGGAACATTTCTTTTCTCTAAGAGGGTTGTGACTCTTTGTAACTCCCTTTGTCAAAAGGCAGTGGTTGCAGATCGTTAAACTATTTTTTTTTTAAGGCAGAAGCAGACAGATTCTTGATGACCGAGATAATGAAACATATTCAGGGATACGCAGACACAGAGTTGAGGTCGAAATCAGATCAGCCCTAATCTTATTGAATCTCAGAGCAGGCTCAAAGGGCCGAGTGGCCGACATTTGTTCCTCATTCATATGCTCGAATGAACCAGTGAACAAAGAAACACAAATCTTGTCTGATTACTGGGGGTCAGGAGGGTGTTTGCGCTCCTACTTCACCTACTCGGTATATTAGTTCCATTTTATCCCCCCACCCAGCTTCAATTAACATCCTTTTATTTCCAGGGAATACACCATTTTTGGTGAGATGAGGCATTTTGACAGAAGAAGAGAACATGTGAAATAGGATCTAGAGTTGTCCATTATGCC
>NW_025978213.1:0-6609 GCF_021869965.1 Rhincodon typus | reverse complement strand
GGCCCGAAACGTCAGCCTCTCTGCTCCTATGATGCTGCTTGGCCTGCTGTGTTCATCCAGCCCTGCACCTTGTTGTCAGAGGAGGAGGAGTGGTGTTTTTGATTAGGCAGTACTTAGAAAAGATATTCTCGAGGCTATATGAGTGGGACTGAGAAATAAGAAGGTGGTGATCACCTTGATGGTATTGTATTATAGGTGCCCCAATAGTCAGCAGGAAATTGAGGAGCAAATATGTAGGGAGATTGCAGATAGCTGTATGAATAATAGAGTTGTAATAGTAGGGGATTTTAACTTTCCAAGCACAGGCTGGGCCTGCTGTTAGTGTTTAAGGCTTGGATGGGGAGGAGTTTCTTAAGTGTTTTCAAGAAAAATTTCTCAACAATATGTAGATTGTCCTTCTAAAGAAGGGGGAAAACTCTACCTCCTCATGGGAAATAAGACAGGCCAAATGACTAAGGTGTGGGGGGAGTACTTTGGGAACCAGAGACCATAATTCTATTAGTTTTAAAATAGTTATGGAGAAGGATAGGGGGAGGCAATGGCCTAGTGGTATTATCGCCGCACTGTTAATCCAGAGACCTAGAGGACCCGGGTTCAAATCCCACCATGGCAGATGGTGGAATTTGAATTCAATAAGTATCTGGAATTAAAGGTCTAATGATGACCATGAATCCATTGTCGATTGTCGGAAAAACCCATCTGGTTCACAAATGTCCTTGAGGGAAAATGCCATCCTTACCTGGTCTGGCCTACATGTGACTCCAGATCCACAGCAATGTGGTTGACTCTGAACTGCCCTCTGGGCAACTTGGGATGGGCAATAAATTCTGCCTAGCCAGCGACATCCTCAACCCATTTAACGAAGAAAATGAATAAAGAGTTTGGTCTGCAAGTTAAAGTTCAAAACTGGGGCAAGGCCAATTTTGATGATATTAGACAGGAACTTTCAAAAGTTGATTGGGAAAGGCTGCTTGCAGGTAAAGAGATGTGTAGCAAGTGGGAGGCTTTCAAAAGAGAGATAATTAGAGTCAGGGCCAGCATGTTCCTGTTAGTGTGAAGGGCAAAGCTAGCAGGAGTGGGGAACACTGGATAACGAGAGATATTGAGGCTCTGGTCAAGAAAAAGGAGGCATACGTGAAATGTAGACAGCTGGGATCAAGTGAATCCACTGAGGTGTATAGCGGGTGTTGGGGTACACTGAAGACAGAATTCAGGAGGGCAAAAATGGGGACATGAGATAGCTTTGACAGATAGGGTGAAGTAGAATCCAAAGAGATTCTACAAGTATATTAAAATCAAAAAAGTAACTAGGGAGAAAATAGGGCCCCTTAAGATCAAGGAAATCATCTATGTGGGAACCACAGGAGATGGGTGAGATCCTAAATGAATATTTCTCTTATACTTACTGTTGAGAAAGACATGGAAGCTAGGGACTCAAGGAACTAAATAGCGATGTTTTGAGTTCATATTACAGAGGGGGAGGTACTGGATGTCTTAAAATGCATAAAGGTAGATATATCCCTGGGACCTGATCAAGTGTATCCCAGGACATTGTGGCGAGCTAGGGAAGAAACTGCGGGGCCCCGAGCAGAGATATCATCGATGGCCATGGGTGAGGGAGTACCAGGGTGTACCAGTCTCCATCACTTCCTCTGGCAGCTCATTCCAAACACACACCACCCTCTGCATGAAAAAGTTGCCCCTTAGGTCCCTTTTAAATATTTCCCTCTCACTTTAAATCTATGCCCTCTAGTTTTGGACTCCCCTACGCTAGGGAAAAAACCTTGGCTATTAACCATATCTATGCCCCTCATGATTTTTAAGCCTCTATAAGGTTACCCCTCAGCCTCCTACGCACAAAGGAAAAAGTCCGAGCCTATCCTAATAACTGAAGTCTTCCAGTCTCAGTAATATCCTTGTACTCTGCCTGATGAAGGTAAGCATGCCAATAACCTTCTTCTACACCCTGTCTATGTGATGCCACTTTCAAGGAAATATGCACCTACACCCCTAGGTCTCTCTGTTCGACAACACTCCCCAGGGCCCAACCATGAACTGTGCAAGTCCTGTCCTGGTTTGTATTATCAAAATGTAACACCTCCCAGTTATCTAAATTAAACTCCATCTGCCATTTCTTGGCCCACTGGCGCAGTTGATCAAGACCCCATTGTACTCTTAGACATTCTTATTCACTGTCCTTTATACCACCAATTTTTGGTGTCATCTGCAAACTTACTAAGCATACCCCTTCTATTTACATTCAAACTATTTATATAAATGGTGAAAAGCAGTAGACCCAGCACCGAACATTGTGGTACACTTCTGGTCAGTACCAGTCTGAACAACAACCCTCTACCACCACTCTCTGTCTCCTACTATCAAGTCAATTTTGTAATCAGCTGGCTATCTCTCTCTAGATTCCATGTGATCTAACTTTACTAATCAGTCGACCATGTGGAATCTTGTCAAAGGCACAGCTAAAGACAACGTCTACTCTTCTGCCTTCATCTATAGTGAATGTCTAGAACAGTATAAAGACAGAAGGAGTATACTTAAGAGGGAGATCAGGAGGACAAAAGGGGGGACATGAGATATCTTTGGTAAATAGAGTTAAGGAGAATCCAAAGGGATTCTACAAAGATATTAAGAACGAAAGAGTAATAAGGGAGAGAACAAGGCCCCATAAAGATCAGCAAGGCCACCTATGTGTGGAGCCACAGGAGACAGGGTAGATACTAAATGAGTATTCTGCATCAGTGTTTACCGTGGAGAAAGATATGGAAGATACAGAATATGGGGAAATAAATAGCGACATCTTGAAAAATGTCCATATAACAACAGTGGTGGTGCTGGATGTCTTAAAACACAAAGGTGGATAAATCCCTAGGATCTGACCAGGTGTACCCGCGAACTCTGTGGGAAACTAGGGAAGTGATTGCTGGATCCCTTGCTGAGATATTTGTATCATCAACAACTATAGGTGAGGTGCCAGAAGACTGGAGATTGGCTGACGTGGTGCCACTATTTAAGAAAGGTGGTAAGGAAATGCCAGGGAACTAAGACCGGTGAGCCTAACATCAGTGGTGGGCAAATTGTTGGAGGGAATGCTGAGCGACAGGATTTACATTTATTTGGAAAGACAAGCATTGATTAGGGGTAGTCAACATGGCTCTGTGCGTGGGAAATCGTATCTCACTAACTTGACTGTGATTTTTGAAGGAGTAACAAAGAGGATTGATGAAGGCAGAGTGATGGATGTGATCAATATGGACTTCAGTAAGGCATACGACAAGGTTCCATATGGTCGGCTGGTTAGCAAGATTAGATCACATGGAATACAGGGAGATCTAGCCATTTGGATATAGAACTGGTTCGAAGGTAGAAGACAGAGGGTGGTGATGGAGGGTTGTTTTTCAGACTGGAAGCCTGTGACCAGCAGTGTGCCACAAGGATTGGTATTGGGTTCACTGCTTCTCATCATTTATATAAATGCTGTTGTCTGAACATAGGAGGTATGGTTAGTAAGTTTGCAGATGACACCAAAATTGGAGGTGTAGTGGACTGCAAAGAAGGTTACCTCCGAGTACAACGGGATCTTGATCAGATGGGCCACTGGGCCGAGGAGTGGCAGACAGAGTTTAATTTAGAAAAATGTGAGGTGCTGCATTTTGGAAAAGCAAATCAGGGCAGGACTTATACACTTAACGGTAAGGTCCTGGGGAGTGTTGCTGAACAAAGAGACCTTGGAGTGCAGGTTCATAGTTCCTTGAAAGTGGAGTTGCAGTTAGTCAGGATAGCGAAGGAGGTGTTTGGTATACATGCCTTTATTGGTCAGTGCATTGATCATACGAGTTGGGAGGTCATGTTGCGGCTGTACAGGACATTGGTTAGGCCACTTTTGGAATACTGCATGCAATTCTGGTCTCCCTGCTATAGGAAAGGTTTGTTGTGAAACTTAAGAGGGTTTAAAAAAGATTTACAAGGATGTTGGTAGAGGCAAGTATAATTACAACGTTTTAAAAGACATTTGAATGGGTACTTGGATAGTAAAGGTTTAGAGGGATATGGGCCAAATGCAGGCAAAGTTAGTTCAGTTATTAGTTCAGGGATTAATTCAGTTTAGGAAACATGGACAAGTTGGGCTGATGTTTCTGTTTCCGTGCTGTATGAGTTTATGACTCTATGACAACCAATTAGGTGCTGTTAAAAGTGAAGTCATTTTACAACGTAGGAAATACAGAGTCATGTTGCACACATCAACCTCCCACAAACAGAAATGAGACAACCATGCTTCTTTTTCTGAGGTTGAAGTGTTTTATTTGGCCAGGATGCTAGGGTTAACTTCTCTGCTGTTCTTCAAAATAGTGCCATGGGATCTTTTACATTCATCAAGTTGGCAGATAGAATCTCAGTTTAATGTGTTATGGTTCCAATTGCAATCGATAACTTTTAAAAAAGAAATTTGAGCTTCCAGATATAAGTTGAATAGATAAAACAACAGCTTGACATGTTAAGACATTTATTCTAAAAGCACTACTGACCAAACATAATTTTGTAGGCAACCTGTACTTTAAATTATAACACCAAACCTTTATAATAACTGAAAAAAAAAATGCTAGAAGTTGCATATCACACTTTCTTTTAAATAGACATTCAATTCTCCCAGAATCAGCACAAAAACGTTTCTTGACTCCGAAGGGTTTAGTTCTGTTACTTTCCTTTCTCAAAATAATAACTTGTAACCCCAAAACTGTTCACCACAGTGAGACTATTTCTGGTAATCCTCCTTGTAGAGAGAGCTAGGCAAAACCCAATACTGTAATGGCTTCTGCTGTACAATGCCCATCTCAAAAAGCTTAATGTAAATTACCTGGACCTTGTATCCAGATGGAAATGCTGATTAGTTATCTATGGGACCTAAACTCTCTTTTAACTTGGAAATAAATTAACAAGATGAAGCACAACTGGTTACTACCTGACCTCCCAAACACTTTTCTAGTCTTTGGAGATTCTCAATCTATCTACTGTTAGTATACAGGCTGCAGCCATTGTCATTGAGTGCAAAGCTCGTGCAACTCTTACCCAGTTAAACAATCTAGGTCTTTTTACCTCTCCAACACTCAAACCATCTAAGCTTCTGTTCGATAGACTTCAGAACACGTCACATAACCCCATTCCATTCTTACCTTAAATTAAAGACACTCTCAAAACATAACAATTCTGAAGTTTATAAACTTGCAATAAAGACAGCACTTGAAACAGCAGAGCGCTCACTCCTTGTCACACCCGAGAGTCAATGTAGAGTTGTATTCAAGCCCTGAACTGGAGAAGGACTTGAATCTCGAACCTTGTGACACTGAGGTGAAAGTGTCAACCGCGTAGCTGATACAAGTGGGACTGAAAGCCACAGTGAAATTCTGCACAAGTTAATGCTTAACTCAGGAAACAGATAAGAACATTTCCAAAAGTGAGTGGACAAGGGAGGGGAGGGGGTGGGGTTGGAGGACAGAAATCAAAGAAAAGGACCTTTTGCAGTTGAAATTGTGTGAAGTAAGGTTAAAGGAAGTTAATGTTAAAGAAAAAGAGAACTTGCACTTGCATTACACCTTGCATGGCCTCAACATCTTAGTACAATATTGCTAGACAATTTGATTTTCTCACAAGACACTTTTTCCCAGACTATCTGAATATTTCTTAGTCGAGTCCTTAAGCAGTATTTTCTGCTGTGTCACCATTCTAACATTCAGGAATCCTCCATGGTTCAGTGCCAACTACATAAAAACCAATATAAGACCACAAAAGCTTACAAAAGTAAAAGTATTTTTCTAACAGCTTCCAGAACTCTTTCATACAGAAACAAACAATCTGCAAGTGTGTTTTATGACTTCTGAATGACCTCATTTTCATTTCTGTTCTAATGATGCCAACCTCAACAAGGCAGCCTCTGAAATGTCATCATTTTCCTCAACTGAGGGTTCCCCAACACAGTGGTTGACAGGGCCATCAGCCGGGTCTGAACCATCTCCTGTACTTCATCCCTCACCCCCTCTTTTCCCTCCCACAACAACAATAGGGTCTCCCTTGTCCTCACCTACCACCCAACCAGCATCCACATTATAGGATCATTAGCCACCATTTCCGCCATCTCCAGCAGGATGCTACCATCAGTCACAGATGCCCCTCCCCTCCCCTGTCAGCATTCGAAAGGGACTGTTCCCTCTGGGACACGCTGGACAACTCCTCCTTCACTCCCAACATGTCTCCTCAGCCTTCCCTTGCAATTGCAGATGATGTAACACCTGCCCGTTCACTTCCTCCCTCCTCAGTATCGAAGACCTCAAAAACACTTTCCAGGTGAACCTGCACTTTACTCAACCTAGACTACTGCATTTGCTGTTCACAATGCGGTCTCCTCTACATTGGGGAAACGAAGTGTAAACTGTGTGACCGCTTCACTGAACGCCTTTGTTCTGTTTGCAAAACAAGACCCTGAGTTTCCAAGACAACAAGGTGCAGGGCTGGATGAACACAGCAGGCCAAGCAGCATCATAGGAGCAGAGAGGCTGACGTTTCGGGCCTAGACCCTTCATCAGATGAAGGTTCTAGGCC
>NW_025978212.1:0-6609 GCF_021869965.1 Rhincodon typus | reverse complement strand
TCCCTTCTGAAGAAGGGTCTAGGCCCGAAACGTCAGCCTTCCTGCTCCTCTGATGCTGCTTGGCCTGCTGTGTTCATCCAGCTCTACACCTTGTTAGTTCAAAACTGTTCAGATAGCTCGGTGTCAATTTTTGTCAGATAGTGTTCCTGCAAAGCACATCATGATAGTTTGCTGTGTTAAAGGTTCTGTAGAAATGCAACTTTTGATATGACAAGGGATTGAAATCTAACTCATTCTTGTTGATCATGGAGTTGTCAGAGTGGGCTTTTTTAAACAAAAAATAGATTTTAAGAGCAGTAAATTGTTGTGAATGTGAGAGAAACCAGTGCAAAAGACTACAATTTGAACTCAAACCACAAGTGTCCGAGAGGCAGACAAAAGTGTTTAATTGCATGTGCCACCTCATTCAAACTCTATTGTCGCCTCATTTCCTTGTAGCTTCCAGTTTCCCCCACCCAGCCAAGTTCTCCTCAGAAAGACATAATTAACATCACACAACATTCAATTAATTTGCCCCATTTCCCAGGATCTGAAAGAACTCGTGTGAAAATACGTTTTAATTTTCTATTTTGTACTTCACTGTCCATAAAGCACTTTGGGCTGTGTTAAAGTTGTGATCAATTTTAATTTCAGTTTTCTTCTTCCTTCCTGTCATCTGGAGTGTTTTTTATAATCTTCTGAACATTGGGTGGATAAATTCACCACCGTCACAGGGCTCAGCTTTGATTTGTAGTGTATGTTGGATTATGTGATCTCTATTAGAGGAGCTGCTTTATGGAAATTCTTCAGAACAGAGTTTATAATATTCCAACCAGTAAAACACAACTTTCCAACAATGTTCCAGATAGGTTTTCTGTAAAATTATAACTTAACTAAATGCCTCAATTAAATGTCCCCCAATAGCTCAGTGTGCAGTTGACCTGCCACTAATGCATGTCCAGAGGTTCCTAGGTTCAAACTTCGAAAAAGAAACTAGTTGAATTTTTATTGTGCCTAATATTGGTTTGGGACATCCCAAGATGTTTAAAGCCAACAAAATACTTTTCTCAAGCATGGTCACTGTTGAGACAGCATCATAGAGCCACGCAGCATTGGAGACTATTGCCTATTGTGCCTCAGTCAGATCTTTTCCTAATCGCTTGTTCTCTTTCCTCATAACAATGCAGAAGTTTTCCTTTACAAATACTTATCCCATCTGCTTTTTGAAATTTGACATTGAATCTGTTTCCATTGACCTACCATCTGATTTATCTGATCTAAACACGCCATTGAGAGGCTCACCTCTGGTCCAGTACTGTGACGAGGATGCAGAGATCCTTCAGCATGATCTGGACAGATTGGATGAGTGGACAAATCAATGGCAGATGCAGCATAATTTGGATAAATCTGAGGTTATTCAGTTTGGAAGCAAAGACAAAAAGGCAGATTACTACTTGAATGGCTGTAAACTGGAAGAGGGGAATGTGCAGCATGATCTGGGTGTTCTTGTGCACCAGTCACGAAAGGTAAGCATGTAGGTGCAGCAGGTGGTAAAGAAGGCAATTGGTATGTAGGCCTTCATTGTGAGAGGTTTTGAGCAAGGATGTGTTTTTGCAGTTGTACAGGACTTTGAGACCACACCTGGAATATTGTGTACAATTTTGGTATCCTTTTCCGAGGAAGGATGTTCTTGCTCTCGAGGGAGTGCAGCGAAGGTTTACGAGGCTGATTCCGGAGTAGCTAAACATCCTCTTGTTGTTCAATGTGGGACTTTTGCATACTGGAGAGTCTGCAAATGATTTTTTTTCATTCAGTCACGGGAGGTGGGCATCACTGACTAGGCCAGCATTTATTACGTTCAAGAGACAACCACGTTTCCGCGGGTCTGGAGTCACATGTAGGCAAGGAAGGAAGGTGACTGTAGTGTTATAATGAGGTCAGCCAGGTGGACCTCATAGAATATGGGTTCCCTGATTGGGGCTGTTAACCTGGTCCAATCAGAGAGCCCTGGCTGACAGATTAGAACAGGAGTGTCAGAGGCTCTGTTTACTCTGGGAGCTGGATCAGTCTCAAGGACTCTCCACGTGTAAATAAAAGGTGACTTGGTGACGGGATACCAGCCTCAGTGCAGTTATTTCAATGACATTGCTACTTCTCGATGTCCTCATCGGAAGATTGCTGTCACTCTCCCAGCTTTACAATATCCGTTACATCCCCTTCCTGCCTGCTGTAGTTGTACAGAGTACAGCATACAAGGATTATGCAGCAGTCTCTGTCTGGAATGTACTGCAAACCACCCCAGACTGATCAAAGCATCAGAACTTCATCTACAGGAGGCCCACATTGAACTACAAGAGGATGTTAAGCTGCTCTGGGCATTGGGGAAAGAGTCACATTCCCTTCAATGGGATTTCAAGATTGGATAAATCTAAGAACTGGTAACCTGTGCAGCTTTGTTCCTAAATAGAAAGAGATGTATGTACAATTAAGTGTCAACCTTGCTACCTATATGCTCTGAGAACAGTTTCTTTGTTGTTGTCCTTCTGTTGCATCATGGCGGAAACTGAAGCATGTTGGGGGCTATAAAGATGGCTCCAGCCCCAGGAATCCTGGGAGATTCTGCCAATGCCAGATACTTTTGCCTGCTGTGTGAGGATGGATATGATGAGTGGGGGCATTGTAGGCTCATGGTGCCTAGTTAATGAGGCAAGTTTTGGAAAATACAGTGAGAAGTCATGTTAGGCTTCATGGAGAGAAACCTTCAATAAAACGTGAAAACAAAATTGACATTTAGCCAATTTTTCTTGAAATGCTTCCCAAAAGAACCAAGGCACCTCAAGGCACTGAACAAGTGTTATTTATAGTTGTATAAAACTCTGGTCAAAATTCAGATTCATGTGGAGCACTGTGGACAGGGTTGGACACCAGACCACGTGATTTGGAAGGGTTGCAGTGCTGATTCTAGTTCACAGAATGCAAAAGTTTTAAATTTTGAGGACCGATGACACAGATCTTCTACAATAATTCACTAAGAAGTAATGTATTAGAGGGGTTTAAGATGATGAAAGGATTTGATGGGGTTGATAGAGAGAAGGCTTTTCTTATTATGTGAGGGGTGTTGGGGTGGACATGGGGGAATGCAGAACAAGGAGACATAACCTTAAAAATAGGTATGCCATTTAGGAGTGACATTATGAAGCGCGCCTTTGTGCAACAGCAAGTAGAAATCCGAAGCTCTCGCCTTCAAAAACCTGCTGAGGCTGCAGGTCAGTTCAGAATCTGAAAACCGAGATTGTTAGATTTTTCTTATGTCATGCTATTAAGGGATATGAGTCAAGGCAGCCTAGTGGAATTAAGATACAGATCAGCTCTGGTCTAATTGAATGACAGAACAAGATCTAGGATAGGGTAGAGAGGCAGTTAATAGTTTCCTTCTGTTCCTATTTTGCAAGAATAACACAGCCCCTTTCTCAAACTGGTTCTTTCATTAAAGAAGTGGAAAGCACTATTAGAAAATCTGGAATAAGAATAAAACTGAAAGTTTTTGGAATGTCTTATTCCTCCAACTGAATGAATCGTAGAAACTTTTACAGAACAGAAGAACGTCAGGAAATGGAATGTCAGCAACAGCTTACTATTGAATGGTGAGGTGTTATTAATGACACATTTCCTTATAGGTAATGTAAAACAACCCCCTTACCTAGGTATAACAAAGATCACTTTAATTTTGGAACTCCAGAAACAACTTCACCATCTTTTATTAATGAAATGCTTGCCGATTTGAAGATATTCTTTGCTAATTCTAAATGACGGTTACAATTTTCTTTTGGATTAGGTAAAATTGCAGGTTTGGCAAAACCAGACACGCAAAAATGGGAAAAATGGACTTGGGTATGGAGATTTCAGCAGTGCCAGTCTGTGTTATCATTGCTGCCTTCTCATATCATTCCTGCTGTAACGCTTAGTTGGAAGGTAATTAAAATCAATACAGCCACAGCTGTTTGTTCATATCCAGCACTGCAATAGTAACCAAATGAATGATGTCAAAAGTCTTTAAAAACCTTAAAGTTCTGAAATGAGTTTGAAAAATTTACTTCAGCAGCGGAAATAGAGCAGTGAAATGAAAGAAAGACTTGTGTACACTTTGTGCCTTTCATAACCTCAGGACGTCCTAAAGTGCTTACCGTTAATCAATTGTGCTTGTAGTGTAGTCACTGTTGTAGTGTATGAACCGTAGCAGTCAAATTTGCACGTAATATACAAAGTTCTGTGTCAGTCAAATATGAAGGGATTATAATGGCATAAATGGAAAATAAAGGGTTAATTATAGTCTATTAAGAATAGCTACTGAGCATGTGCAAAAGGAGCTATGTCATTGTGACACAGAACATCATTGACACACAGAATTGGAGCCCAAGTATGTAAGGCTTTGGCAGGATAACCCCTCTTACCATGCCTTGTAATGTAATTATATTTAATAAAGCCAGTTAATGTTCACTCACAGGACTGTAGACCTCACAATTCTACATGGTAGTGACCAGACCCACATAACCAGAGACAAACAACTACTGCTCAAAGTGAAGCCGAGTGACAATACGATGTTGGGGGTAAACCATGAGGCTAGCCGAGCAAACAGATCCCAGACCTTACCAGAAGCTCAGCAACGATAGGAACTGATAACTGACAGACTGCAAGGCCCACCTATGCACCTAACCACAGAGCCTGCACAAAAGATGTAAAAGCAAAGGAGAAAACTCTCATACAGTATGCAGTGAGCAGAAAATCATTATAGTGGGTAAAACATTCCAGTAAATCAAAAGGTACATATAGGGATACAGAAGAAACAAACACTTTGAAAATTCACCAACATCAAGTAGATGAAGGAACAAGGCAAATTGATGCCATTAAGGAACCCCACTGCAGGAACCCAACCCAGTCAATTTTATTGAGTGTCATAAATGCTAAGAGAAAAACCATGCCACAGCTGCAGCAGTAGAAAAAAATTTAACATAGCCCACAGCCCTCCGAAGGTGTCCTAGTAGTAAAGGAAACGGAGGGGCTGAATGAACTCTTCCTGGGGAACGTGGCAGCTTCTCCTGTGGGACACCTTCGATTGCACAAACCCAGAAAATAGTTTCCTGTATGCAGATATCACGGTAAATGATATGAAAATTCACAGTATGTATGTATTCATTTATCACAGGCTATTTTGCAGTTAAGGCAAAAAAAAATCTTTGGATGTCCTATATTCAACTTAGGGGCACTGGAAACCAGAGTTAAATAGCAGCAACAAGCTGTATTCTGCTACAATGATAGAGATATCCCAGACTCTGTATATGATTCCAATCCTAATATGATTTATAAGCCTAATACGATTCCAGGCTGACATGCTGGCTCAGTGGTTAGCATTGCTGCCTCACAGTGCCAGGGACCTCAGTTCAATTTCAGCCTCGCGCGACTGTCTATGGAGTTTGCACATACTTCCCGTGTCTGCGTGGGTTTCCTCCGGGCGCTCGGTTTCCTCCCACAGTCCAAAGATGTGCAGGTTAGGTGGATTGGCCATGGGAAATGCAGGGTTACAGGGACAGGGTAGGGGATTGGGTCTGGGTGGGCTGCTATTTGGAGGGTCAGTTTGTACTTGATGAACCGAATGGCCTGTTTCTGCACTGTAGGGATTCTATGATTCTAATAACTATGTCTCAAGCTGTATGGGTAAATTTAAATATTCTTTGAGACAGCAGACATTAGAAGTACTGAAGTCCAGGTGGTGATCTAGGAATCAGTCTTCACTGCAGAAACTCCAGCCCTAGGACTGCAAAAAGGTACGGCAGAACTCCTATTTCTCTCAAAGGAGAAGATGCAAATGGTGGGATAAAAGGAGCCAGAGAAATTAGTGTCAAGCCACCAGAGGGCATTCGAGATCTTGATTTTCTTCAAGACGGAACCACAAAGAATGAACCATCACTAAGGTTTCATTTAGCCCTCATTTAGTGACGGCTGGAACATTTTGGCTTTCCAGTGGTCCTGGATTTGGGCAGCACTGTCCCAGAAGTCCCTTCTCCATCTTTTGTGGAGAATCATCCTCCTCTCAAAGAAAGTTAAAGGAGAGGCAATATAGTGTACTTATTCCACAGAACCTATCAAGGAGATGTAACAATAACAACTGCAAACGCAGTTAGATGAGAAAACTCATGCTGAAATGCTGAAAGGAATAGGAACAAAACCTTATATAGTTCAATCACTAAGGAAGCAAGTGAACCTTTCCACAATTCTATAGATATCAACACTCCTGAAACATTGAAGATGTTTCGGATTATGGAGTTGGAAAGAGATTTTCAATCATGCAAGGAGTCTCAATAGCTTCAATGCAGGTTCACAGAGCTGCAGGCGGGGTAGAGGATACATTGCCTCATTGGGAGAAGCTATGTAACACACCTTAACAAACATGCACAGAGTGAATCAACATCAACTTGACATATTCACAGAAAAACTTCAAACAAACAGTCCACTGAGAGGAAATTCAACAACTACAAACAGCTGACATAGAAAGCTATACAGAGATAACACAGTGTGGAGCTGGAGGAACACAGCAGGCCAGGCAGCATCAGAGGAGCAGGAAAGCTGACGTTT